>NW_027194716.1:0-32270 GCF_032444005.1 Ranitomeya imitator
ATGCATTTTATGCATTGGTAAAAGCACTATGATGAAAAGTGTGATATGTTTTCAGGTATCTCCTATACTAATAGAGCCACATGCTCACCGGTTTGCCACATGATGTAGGCCTATGGACTGAACAAGAAACCACCAAAAATTTTAACCAGTCATCGTTCTCACAACACTGAGGACCAGTCATTCGAAATGACTTCTCCATGCATTTTATGCATTGGTAAAAGCACTATGATGAAAAGTGTGATATGTTTTCAGGTATCTCCTATACTAATAGAGCCACATGCTCACCGGTTTGCCACATGATGTAGGCCTATGGACTGAACAAGAAACCACCAAAAATTTTAACCAGTCATCGTTCTCACAACACTGAGGACCAGTCATTCGAAATGACTTCTCCATGCATTTTATGCATTGGTAAAAGCACTATGATGAAAAGTGTGATATGTTTTCAGGTATCTCCTATACTAATAGAGCCACATGCTCACCGGTTTTGCCACATGATGTAGGCCTATGGACTGAACAAGAAACCACCAAAAATTTTAACCAGTCATCGTTCTCACAACACTGAGGACCAGTCATTCGAAATGACTTCTCCATGCATTTTATGCATTGGTAAAAGCACTATGATGAAAAGTGTGATATGTTTTCAGGTATCTCCTATACTAATAGAGCCACATGCTCACCGGTTTGCCACATGATGTAGGCCTATGGACTGAACAAGAAACCACCAAAAATTTTAACCAGTCATCGTTCTCACAACACTGAGGACCAGTCATTCGAAATGACTTCTCCATGCATTTTATGCATTGGTAAAAGCACTATGATGAAAAGTGTGATATGTTTTCAGGTATCTCCTATACTAATAGAGCCACATGCTCACCGGTTTGCCACATGATGTAGGCCTATGGACTGAACAAGAAACCACCAAAAATTTTAACCAGTCATCGTTCTCACAACACTGAGGACCAGTCATTCGAAATGACTTCTCCATGCATTTTATGCATTGGTAAAAGCACTATGATGAAAAGTGTGATATGTTTTCAGGTATCTCCTATACTAATAGAGCCACATGCTCACCGGTTTGCCACATGATGTAGGCCTATGGACTGAACAAGAAACCACCAAAAATTTTAACCAGTCATCGTTCTCACAACACTGAGGACCAGTCATTCGAAATGACTTCTCCATGCATTTTATGCATTGGTAAAAGCACTATGATGAAAAGTGTGATATGTTTTCAGGTATCTCCTATACTAATAGAGCCACATGCTCACCGGTTTGCCACATGATGTAGGCCTATGGACTGAACAAGAAACCACCAAAAATTTTAACCAGTCATCGTTCTCACAACACTGAGGACCAGTCATTCGAAATGACTTCTCCATGCATTTTATGCATTGGTAAAAGCACTATGATGAAAAGTGTGATATGTTTTCAGGTATCTCCTATACTAATAGAGCCACATGCTCACCGGTTTGCCACATGATGTAGGCCTATGGACTGAACAAGAAACCACCAAAAATTTTAACCAGTCATCGTTCTCACAACACTGAGGACCAGTCATTCGAAATGACTTCTCCATGCATTTTATGCATTGGTAAAAGCACTATGATGAAAAGTGTGATATGTTTTCAGGTATCTCCTATACTAATAGAGCCACATGCTCACCGGTTTGCCACATGATGTAGGCCTATGGACTGAACAAGAAACCACCAAAAATTTTAACCAGTCATCGTTCTCACAACACTGAGGACCAGTCATTCGAAATGACTTCTCCATGCATTTTATGCATTGGTAAAAGCACTATGATGAAAAGTGTGATATGTTTTCAGGTATCTCCTATACTAATAGAGCCACATGCTCACCGGTTTGCCACATGATGTAGGCCTATGGACTGAACAAGAAACCACCAAAAATTTTAACCAGTCATCGTTCTCACAACACTGAGGACCAGTCATTCGAAATGACTTCTCCATGCATTTTATGCATTGGTAAAAGCACTATGATGAAAAGTGTGATATGTTTTCAGGTATCTCCTATACTAATAGAGCCACATGCTCACCGGTTTGCCACATGATGTAGGCCTATGGACTGAACAAGAAACCACCAAAAATTTTAACCAGTCATCGTTCTCACAACACTGAGGACCAGTCATTCGAAATGACTTCTCCATGCATTTTATGCATTGGTAAAAGCACTATGATGAAAAGTGTGATATGTTTTCAGGTATCTCCTATACTAATAGAGCCACATGCTCACCGGTTTGCCACATGATGTAGGCCTATGGACTGAACAAGAAACCACCAAAAATTTTAACCAGTCATCGTTCTCACAACACTGAGGACCAGTCATTCGAAATGACTTCTCCATGCATTTTATGCATTGGTAAAAGCACTATGATGAAAAGTGTGATATGTTTTCAGGTATCTCCTATACTAATAGAGCCACATGCTCACCGGTTTGCCACATGATGTAGGCCTATGGACTGAACAAGAAACCACCAAAAATTTTAACCAGTCATCGTTCTCACAACACTGAGGACCAGTCATTCGAAATGACTTCTCCATGCATTTTATGCATTGGTAAAAGCACTATGATGAAAAGTGTGATATGTTTTCAGGTATCTCCTATACTAATAGAGCCACATGCTCACCGGTTTGCCACATGATGTAGGCCTATGGACTGAACAAGAAACCACCAAAAATTTTAACCAGTCATCGTTCTCACAACACTGAGGACCAGTCATTCGAAATGACTTCTCCATGCATTTTATGCATTGGTAAAAGCACTATGATGAAAAGTGTGATATGTTTTCAGGTATCTCCTATACTAATAGAGCCACATGCTCACCGGTTTGCCACATGATGTAGGCCTATGGACTGAACAAGAAACCACCAAAAATTTTAACCAGTCATCGTTCTCACAACACTGAGGACCAGTCATTCGAAATGACTTCTCCATGCATTTTATGCATTGGTAAAAGCACTATGATGAAAAGTGTGATATGTTTTCAGGTATCTCCTATACTAATAGAGCCACATGCTCACCGGTTTGCCACATGATGTAGGCCTATGGACTGAACAAGAAACCACCAAAAATTTTAACCAGTCATCGTTCTCACAACACTGAGGACCAGTCATTCGAAATGACTTCTCCATGCATTTTATGCATTGGTAAAAGCACTATGATGAAAAGTGTGATATGTTTTCAGGTATCTCCTATACTAATAGAGCCACATGCTCACCGGTTTGCCACATGATGTAGGCCTATGGACTGAACAAGAAACCACCAAAAATTTTAACCAGTCATCGTTCTCACAACACTGAGGACCAGTCATTCGAAATGACTTCTCCATGCATTTTATGCATTGGTAAAAGCACTATGATGAAAAGTGTGATATGTTTTCAGGTATCTCCTATACTAATAGAGCCACATGCTCACCGGTTTGCCACATGATGTAGGCCTATGGACTGAACAAGAAACCACCAAAAATTTTAACCAGTCATCGTTCTCACAACACTGAGGACCAGTCATTCGAAATGACTTCTCCATGCATTTTATGCATTGGTAAAAGCACTATGATGAAAAGTGTGATATGTTTTCAGGTATCTCCTATACTAATAGAGCCACATGCTCACCGGTTTGCCACATGATGTAGGCCTATGGACTGAACAAGAAACCACCAAAAATTTTAACCAGTCATCGTTCTCACAACACTGAGGACCAGTCATTCGAAATGACTTCTCCATGCATTTTATGCATTGGTAAAAGCACTATGATGAAAAGTGTGATATGTTTTCAGGTATCTCCTATACTAATAGAGCCACATGCTCACCGGTTTGCCACATGATGTAGGCCTATGGACTGAACAAGAAACCACCAAAAATTTTAACCAGTCATCGTTCTCACAACACTGAGGACCAGTCATTCGAAATGACTTCTCCATGCATTTTATGCATTGGTAAAAGCACTATGATGAAAAGTGTGATATGTTTTCAGGTATCTCCTATACTAATAGAGCCACATGCTCACCGGTTTGCCACATGATGTAGGCCTATGGACTGAACAAGAAACCACCAAAAATTTTAACCAGTCATCGTTCTCACAACACTGAGGACCAGTCATTCGAAATGACTTCTCCATGCATTTTATGCATTGGTAAAAGCACTATGATGAAAAGTGTGATATGTTTTCAGGTATCTCCTATACTAATAGAGCCACATGCTCACCGGTTTGCCACATGATGTAGGCCTATGGACTGAACAAGAAACCACCAAAAATTTTAACCAGTCATCGTTCTCACAACACTGAGGACCAGTCATTCGAAATGACTTCTCCATGCATTTTATGCATTGGTAAAAGCACTATGATGAAAAGTGTGATATGTTTTCAGGTATCTCCTATACTAATAGAGCCACATGCTCACCGGTTTGCCACATGATGTAGGCCTATGGACTGAACAAGAAACCACCAAAAATTTTAACCAGTCATCGTTCTCACAACACTGAGGACCAGTCATTCGAAATGACTTCTCCATGCATTTTATGCATTGGTAAAAGCACTATGATGAAAAGTGTGATATGTTTTCAGGTATCTCCTATACTAATAGAGCCACATGCTCACCGGTTTGCCACATGATGTAGGCCTATGGACTGAACAAGAAACCACCAAAAATTTTAACCAGTCATCGTTCTCACAACACTGAGGACCAGTCATTCGAAATGACTTCTCCATGCATTTTATGCATTGGTAAAAGCACTATGATGAAAAGTGTGATATGTTTTCAGGTATCTCCTATACTAATAGAGCCACATGCTCACCGGTTTGCCACATGATGTAGGCCTATGGACTGAACAAGAAACCACCAAAAATTTTAACCAGTCATCGTTCTCACAACACTGAGGACCAGTCATTCGAAATGACTTCTCCATGCATTTTATGCATTGGTAAAAGCACTATGATGAAAAGTGTGATATGTTTTCAGGTATCTCCTATACTAATAGAGCCACATGCTCACCGGTTTGCCACATGATGTAGGCCTATGGACTGAACAAGAAACCACCAAAAATTTTAACCAGTCATCGTTCTCACAACACTGAGGACCAGTCATTCGAAATGACTTCTCCATGCATTTTATGCATTGGTAAAAGCACTATGATGAAAAGTGTGATATGTTTTCAGGTATCTCCTATACTAATAGAGCCACATGCTCACCGGTTTGCCACATGATGTAGGCCTATGGACTGAACAAGAAACCACCAAAAATTTTAACCATCGTTCTCACAACACTGAGGACCAGTCATTCGAAATGACTTCTCCATGCATTTTATGCATTGGTAAAAGCACTATGATGAAAAGTGTGATATGTTTTCAGGTATCTCCTATACTAATAGAGCCACATGCTCACCGGTTTGCCACATGATGTAGGCCTATGGACTGAACAAGAAACCACCAAAAATTTTAACCAGTCATCGCTCTCACAACACTGAGGACCAGTCATTCGAAATGACTTCTCCATGCATTTTATGCATTGGTAAAAGCTCTATGATGAAAAGTGTGATATGTTTTCAGGTATCTCCTATACTAATAGAGCCACATGCTCACCGGTTTGCCACATGATGTAGGCCTATGTACTGAACAAGAAACCACCAAAAATTTTAACCAGTCATCGTTCTCACAACACTGAGGACCAGTCATTCGAAATGACTTCTCCATGCATTTTATGCATTGGTAAAAGCACTATGATGAAAAGTGTGATATGTTTTCAGGTATCTCCTATACTAATAGAGCCACATGCTCACCGGTTTGCCACATGATGTAGGCCTATGGACTGAACAAGAAACCACCAAAAAGTTTAACCAGTCATCGTTCTCACAACACTGAGGACCAGTCATTCGAAATGACTTCTCCATGCATTTTATGCATTGGTAAAAGCACTATGATGAAAAGTGTGATATGTTTTCAGGTATCTCCTATACTAATAGAGCCACATGCTCACCGGTTTGCCACATGATGTAGGCCTATGGACTGAACAAGAAACCACCAAAAATTTTAACCAGTCATCGTTCTCACAACACTGAGGACCAGTCATTCGAAATGACTTCTCCATGCATTTTATGCATTGGTAAAAGCACTATGATGAAAAGTGTGATATGTTTTCAGGTATCTCCTATACTAATAGAGCCACATGCTCACCCGGTTTGCCACATGTTGTAGGCCTATGGACTGAACAAGAAACCACCAAAAATTTTAACCAGTCATCGTTCTCACAACACTGAGGACCAGTCATTCGAAATGACTTCTCCATGCATTTTATGCATTGGTAAAAGCACTATGATGAAAAGTGTGATATGTTTTCAGGTATCTCCTATACTAATAGAGCCACATGCTCACCGGTTTGCCACATGATGTAGGCCTATGGACTGAACAAGAAACCACCAAAAATTTTAACCAGTCATCGTTCTCACAACACTGAGGACCAGTCATTCGAAATGACTTCTCCATGCATTTTATGCATTGGTAAAAGCACTATGATGAAAAGTGTGATATGTTTTCAGGTATCTCCTATACTAATAGAGCCACATGCTCACCGGTTTGCCACATGATATAGGCCTATGGACTGAACAAGAAACCACCAAAAATTTTAACCAGTCATCGTTCTCACAACACTGAGGACCAGTCATTCGAAATGACTTCTCCATGCATTTTATGCATTGGTAAAAGCACTATGATGAAAAGTGTGATATGTTTTCAGGTATCTCCTATACTAATAGAGCCACATGCTCACCGGTTTGCCACATGATGTAGGCCTATGGACTGAACAAGAAACCACCAAAAATTTTAACCAGTCATCGTTCTCACAACACTGAGGACCAGTCATTCGAAATGACTTCTCCATGCATTTTATGCATTGGTAAAAGCACTATGATGAAAAGTGTGATATGTTTTCAGGTATCTCCTATACTAATAGAGCCACATGCTCACCGGTTTGCCACATGATGTAGGCAATGGACTGAACAAGAAACCACCAAAAATTTTAACCAGTCATCGTTCTCACAACACTGAGGGACCCGTCATTCGAAATGACTTCTCCATGCATTTTATGCATTGGTAAAAGCACTATGATGAAAAGTGTGATATGTTTTCAGGTATCTCCTATACTAATAGAGCCACATGCTCACCGGTTTGCCACATGATGTAGGCCTATGGACTGAACAAGAAACCACCAAAAATTTTAAACCAGTCATCGTTCTCACAACACTGAGGACCAGTCATTCGAAATGACTTCTCCATGCATTTTATGCATTGGTAAAAGCACTATGATGAAAAGTGTGATATGTTTTCAGGTATCTCCTATACTAATAGAGCCACATGCTCACCGGTTTGCCACATGATGTAGGCCTATGGACTGAACAAGAAACCACCAAAAATTTTAACCAGTCATCGTTCTCACAACACTGAGGACCAGTCATTCGAAATGACTTCTCCATGCATTTTATGCATTGGTAAAAGGCACTATGATGAAAAGTGTGATATGTTTTCAGGTATCTCCTATACTAATAGAGCCACATGCTCACCGGTTTGCCACATGTTGTAGGCCTATGGACTGAACAAGAAACCACCAAAAATT
Organism: Ranitomeya imitator; assembly: GCF_032444005.1. Taxonomy (NCBI): domain Eukaryota; kingdom Metazoa; phylum Chordata; class Amphibia; order Anura; family Dendrobatidae; genus Ranitomeya; species Ranitomeya imitator. The sequence goes on from NW_027194716.1 coordinate 7,628, forward strand.
TTAACCAGTCATCGTTCTCAACAACACTGAGGACCAGTCATTCGAAATGACTTCTCCATGCATTTTATGCATTGATAAAAGCACTATGATGAAAAGTGTGATATGTTTTCAGGTATCTCCTATACTAATAGAGCCACATGCTCACCGGTTTGCCACATGATGTAGGCCTATGGACTGAACAAGAAACCACCAAAAATTTTAACCAGTCATCGTTCTCACAACACTGAGGACCAGTCATTCGAAATGACTTCTCCATGCATTTTATGCATTGGTAAAAGCACTATGATGAAAAGTATGATATGTTTTCAGGTATCTCCTATACTAATAGAGCCACATGCTCACCGGTTTGCCACATGATGTAGGCCTATGTACTGAACAAGAAACCACCAAAAATTTTAACCAGTCATCGTTCTCACAACACTGAGGACCAGTCATTCGAAATGACTTCTCCATGCATTTTATGCATTGGTAAAAGCACTATGATGAAAAGTGTGATATGTTTTCAGGTATCTCCTATACTAATAGAGCCACATGCTCACCGGTTTGCCACATGATGTAGGCCTATGGACTGAACAAGAAACCACCAAAAATTTTAACCAGTCATCGTTCTCACAACACTGAGGACCAGTCATTCGAAATGACTTCTCCATGCATTTTATGCATTGGTAAAAGCACTATGATGAAAAGTGTGATATGTTTTCAGGTATCTCCTATACTAATAGAGCCACATGCTCACCGGTTTGCCACATGATGTAGGCCTATGGACTGAACAAGAAACCACCAAAAATTTTAACCAGTCATCGTTCTCACAACACTGAGGACCAGTCATTCGAAATGACTTCTCCATGCATTTTATGCATTGGTAAAAGCTCTATGATGAAAAGTGTGATATGTTTTCAGGTATCTCCTATACTAATAGAGCCACATGCTCACCGGTTTGCCACATGATGTAGGCCTATGGACTGAACAAGAAACCACCAAAAATTTTAACCAGTCATCGTTCTCACAACACTGAGGACCAGTCATTCGAAATGACTTCTCCATGCATTTTATGCATTGGTAAAAGCTCTATGATGAAAAGTGTGATATGTTTTCAGGTATCTCCTATACTAATAGAGCCACATGCTCACCGGTTTGCCACATGATGTAGGCCTATGTACTGAACAAGAAACCACCAAAAATTTTAACCAGTCATCGTTCTCACAACACTGAGGACCAGTCATTCGAAATGACTTCTCCATGCATTTTATGCATTGGTAAAAGCACTATGATGAAAAGTGTGATATGTTTTCAGGTATCTCCTATACTAATAGAGCCACATGCTCACCGGTTTGCCACATGATGTAGGCCTATGGACTGAACAAGAAACCACCAAAAATTTTAACCAGTCATCGTTCTCACAACACTGAGGACCAGTCATTCGAAATGACTTCTCCATGCATTTTATGCATTGGTAAAAGCACTATGATGAAAAGTGTGATATGTTTTCAGGTATCTCCTATACTAATAGAGCCACATGCTCACCGGTTTGCCACATGATGTAGGCCTATGGACTGAACAAGAAACCACCAAAAATTTTAACCAGTCATCGTTCTCACAACACTGAGGACCAGTCATTCGAAATGACTTCTCCATGCATTTTATGCATTGGTAAAAGCACTATGATGAAAAGTGTGATATGTTTTCAGGTATCTCCTATACTAATAGAGCCACATGCTCACCGGTTTGCCACATGTTGTAGGCCTATGGACTGAACAAGAAACCACCAAAAATTTTAACCAGTCATCGTTCTCACAACACTGAGGACCAGTCATTCGAAATGACTTCTCCATGCATTTTATGCATTGGTAAAAGCACTATGATGAAAAGTGTGATATGTTTTCAGGTATCTCCTATACTAATAGAGCCACATGCTCACCGGTTTGCCACATGATGTAGGCCTATGGACTGAACAAGAAACCACCAAAAATTTTAACCAGTCATCGTTCTCACAACACTGAGGACCAGTCATTCGAAATGACTTCTCCATGCATTTTATGCATTGGTAAAAGCACTATGATGAAAAGTGTGATATGTTTTCAGGTATCTCCTATACTAATAGAGCCACATGCTCACCGGTTTGCCACATGATGTAGGCCTATGGACTGAACAAGAAACCACCAAAAATTTTAACCAGTCATCGTTCTCACAACACTGAGGACCGGTCATTCGAAATGACTTCTCCATGCATTTTATGCATTGGTAAAAGCACTATGATGAAAAGTGTGATATGTTTTCAGGTATCTCCTATACTAATAGAGCCACATGCTCACCGGTTTGCCACATGTTGTAGGCCTATGGACTGAACAAGAAACCACCAAAAATTTTAACCAGTCATCGTTCTCACAACACTGAGGACCAGTCATTCGAAATGACTTCTCCATGCATTTTATGCATTGGTAAAAGCACTATGATGAAAAGTGTGATATGTTTTCAGGTATCTCCTATACTAATAGAGCCACATGCTCACCGGTTTGCCACATGATGTAGGCTAATGGACTGAACAAGAAACCACCAAAAATTTTAACCAGTCATCGTTCTCACAACACTGAGGACCCGTCATTCGAAATGACTTCTCCATGCATTTTATGCATTTGGTAAAAGCACTATGATGAAAAGTGTGATATGTTTTCAGGTATCTCCTATACTAATAGAGCCACATGCTCACCGGTTTGCCACATGATGTAGGCCTATGGACTGAACAAGAAACCACCAAAAATTTTAACCAGTCATCGTTCTCACAACACTGAGGACCAGTCTTCTCGAAATGACTTCTCCATGCATTATTATGCATTGGTAAAAGCACTATGATGAAAAGTGTGATATGTTTTCAGGTATCTCCTATACTAATAGAGCCACATGCTCACCGGTTTGCCACATGATGTAGGCCTATGGACTGAACAAGAAACCACCAAAAATTTTAACCAGTCATCGTTCTCACAACACTGAGGACCAGTCATTCGAAATGACTTCTCCATGCATTTTATGCATTGGTAAAAGCACTATGATGAAAAGTGTGATATGTTTTCAGGTATCTCCTATACTAATAGAGCCACATGCTCACCGGTTTGCCACATGATGTAGGCCTATGGACTGAACAAGAAACCACCAAAAATTTTAACCAGTCATCGTTCTCACAACACTGAGGACCAGTCATTCGAAATGACTTCTCCATGCATTTTATGCATTGGTAAAAGCACTATGATGAAAAGTGTGATATGTTTTCAGGTATCTCCTATACTAATAGAGCCACATGCTCACCGGTTTGCCACATGATGTAGGCCTATGGACTGAACAAGAAACCACCAAAAATTTTAACCAGTCATCGTTCTCACAACACTGAGGACCAGTCATTCGAAATGACTTCTCCATGCATTTTATGCATTGGTAAAAGCACTATGATGAAAAGTGTGATATGTTTTCAGGTATCTCCTATACTAATAGAGCCACATGCTCACCGGTTTGCCACATGATGTAGGCCTATGGACTGAACAAGAAACCACCAAAAATTTTAACCAGTCATCGTTCTCACAACACTGAGGACCAGTCATTCGAAATGACTTCTCCATGCATTTTATGCATTGGTAAAAGCACTATGATGAAAAGTGTGATATGTTTTCAGGTATCTCCTATACTAATAGAGCCACATGCTCACCGGTTTGCCACATGATGTAGGCCTATGGACTGAACAAGAAACCACCAAAAATTTTAACCAGTCATCGTTCTCACAACACTGAGGACCAGTCATTCGAAATGACTTCTCCATGCATTTTATGCATTGGTAAAAGCACTATGATGAAAAGTGTGATATGTTTTCAGGTATCTCCTATACTAATAGAGCCACATGCTCACCGGTTTGCCACATGATGTAGGCCTATGGACTGAACAAGAAACCACCAAAAATTTTAACCAGTCATCGTTCTCACAACACTGAGGACCAGTCATTCGAAATGACTTCTCCATGCATTTTATGCATTGGTAAAAGCACTATGATGAAAAGTGTGATATGTTTTCAGGTATCTCCTATACTAATAGAGCCACATGCTCACCGGTTTGCCACATGATGTAGGCCTATGGACTGAACAAGAAACCACCAAAAATTTTAACCAGTCATCGTTCTCACAACACTGAGGACCAGTCATTCGAAATGACTTCTCCATGCATTTTATGCATTGGTAAAAGCACTATGATGAAAAGTGTGATATGTTTTCAGGTATCTCCTATACTAATAGAGCCACATGCTCACCGGTTTGCCACATGATGTAGGCCTATGGACTGAACAAGAAACCACCAAAAATTTTAACCAGTCATCGTTCTCACAACACTGAGGACCAGTCATTCGAAATGACTTCTCCATGCATTTTATGCATTGGTAAAAGCACTATGATGAAAAGTGTGATATGTTTTCAGGTATCTCCTATACTAATAGAGCCACATGCTCACCGGTTTGCCACATGATGTAGGCCTATGGACTGAACAAGAAACCACCAAAAATTTTAACCAGTCATCGTTCTCACAACACTGAGGACCAGTCATTCGAAATGACTTCTCCATGCATTTTATGCATTGGTAAAAGCACTATGATGAAAAGTGTGATATGTTTTCAGGTATCTCCTATACTAATAGAGCCACATGCTCACCGGTTTGCCACATGATGTAGGCCTATGGACTGAACAAGAAACCACCAAAAATTTTAACCAGTCATCGTTCTCACAACACTGAGGACCAGTCATTCGAAATGACTTCTCCATGCATTTTATGCATTGGTAAAAGCACTATGATGAAAAGTGTGATATGTTTTCAGGTATCTCCTATACTAATAGAGCCACATGCTCACCGGTTTGCCACATGATGTAGGCCTATGGACTGAACAAGAAACCACCAAAAATTTTAACCAGTCATCGTTCTCACAACACTGAGGACCAGTCATTCGAAATGACTTCTCCATGCATTTTATGCATTGGTAAAAGCACTATGATGAAAAGTGTGATATGTTTTCAGGTATCTCCTATACTAATAGAGCCACATGCTCACCGGTTTGCCACATGATGTAGGCCTATGGACTGAACAAGAAACCACCAAAAATTTTAACCAGTCATCGTTCTCACAACACTGAGGACCAGTCATTCGAAATGACTTCTCCATGCATTTTATGCATTGGTAAAAGCACTATGATGAAAAGTGTGATATGTTTTCAGGTATCTCCTATACTAATAGAGCCACATGCTCACCGGTTTGCCACATGATGTAGGCCTATGGACTGAACAAGAAACCACCAAAAATTTTAACCAGTCATCGTTCTCACAACACTGAGGACCAGTCATTCGAAATGACTTCTCCATGCATTTTATGCATTGGTAAAAGCACTATGATGAAAAGTGTGATATGTTTTCAGGTATCTCCTATACTAATAGAGCCACATGCTCACCGGTTTGCCACATGATGTAGGCCTATGGACTGAACAAGAAACCACCAAAAATTTTAACCAGTCATCGTTCTCACAACACTGAGGACCAGTCATTCGAAATGACTTCTCCATGCATTTTATGCATTGGTAAAAGCACTATGATGAAAAGTGTGATATGTTTTCAGGTATCTCCTATACTAATAGAGCCACATGCTCACCGGTTTGCCACATGATGTAGGCCTATGGACTGAACAAGAAACCACCAAAAATTTTAACCAGTCATCGTTCTCACAACACTGAGGACCAGTCATTCGAAATGACTTCTCCATGCATTTTATGCATTGGTAAAAGCACTATGATGAAAAGTGTGATATGTTTTCAGGTATCTCCTATACTAATAGAGCCACATGCTCACCGGTTTGCCACATGATGTAGGCCTATGGACTGAACAAGAAACCACCAAAAATTTTAACCAGTCATCGTTCTCACAACACTGAGGACCAGTCATTCGAAATGACTTCTCCATGCATTTTATGCATTGGTAAAAGCACTATGATGAAAAGTGTGATATGTTTTCAGGTATCTCCTATACTAATAGAGCCACATGCTCACCGGTTTGCCACATGATGTAGGCCTATGGACTGAACAAGAAACCACCAAAAATTTTAACCAGTCATCGTTCTCACAACACTGAGGACCAGTCATTCGAAATGACTTCTCCATGCATTTTATGCATTGGTAAAAGCACTATGATGAAAAGTGTGATATGTTTTCAGGTATCTCCTATACTAATAGAGCCACATGCTCACCGGTTTGCCACATGATGTAGGCCTATGGACTGAACAAGAAACCACCAAAAATTTTAACCAGTCATCGTTCTCACAACACTGAGGACCAGTCATTCGAAATGACTTCTCCATGCATTTTATGCATTGGTAAAAGCACTATGATGAAAAGTGTGATATGTTTTCAGGTATCTCCTATACTAATAGAGCCACATGCTCACCGGTTTGCCACATGATGTAGGCCTATGGACTGAACAAGAAACCACCAAAAATTTTAACCAGTCATCGTTCTCACAACACTGAGGACCAGTCATTCGAAATGACTTCTCCATGCATTTTATGCATTGGTAAAAGCACTATGATGAAAAGTGTGATATGTTTTCAGGTATCTCCTATACTAATAGAGCCACATGCTCACCGGTTTGCCACATGATGTAGGCCTATGGACTGAACAAGAAACCACCAAAAATTTTAACCAGTCATCGTTCTCACAACACTGAGGACCAGTCATTCGAAATGACTTCTCCATGCATTTTATGCATTGGTAAAAGCACTATGATGAAAAGTGTGATATGTTTTCAGGTATCTCCTATACTAATAGAGCCACATGCTCACCGGTTTGCCACATGATGTAGGCCTATGGACTGAACAAGAAACCACCAAAAATTTTAACCAGTCATCGTTCTCACAACACTGAGGACCAGTCATTCGAAATGACTTCTCCATGCATTTTATGCATTGGTAAAAGCACTATGATGAAAAGTGTGATATGTTTTCAGGTATCTCCTATACTAATAGAGCCACATGCTCACCGGTTTGCCACATGATGTAGGCCTATGGACTGAACAAGAAACCACCAAAAATTTTAACCAGTCATCGTTCTCACAACACTGAGGACCAGTCATTCGAAATGACTTCTCCATGCATTTTATGCATTGGTAAAAGCACTATGATGAAAAGTGTGATATGTTTTCAGGTATCTCCTATACTAATAGAGCCACATGCTCACCGGTTTGCCACATGATGTAGGCCTATGGACTGAACAAGAAACCACCAAAAATTTTAACCAGTCATCGTTCTCACAACACTGAGGACCAGTCATTCGAAATGACTTCTCCATGCATTTTATGCATTGGTAAAAGCACTATGATGAAAAGTGTGATATGTTTTCAGGTATCTCCTATACTAATAGAGCCACATGCTCACCGGTTTGCCACATGATGTAGGCCTATGGACTGAACAAGAAACCACCAAAAATTTTAACCAGTCATCGTTCTCACAACACTGAGGACCAGTCATTCGAAATGACTTCTCCATGCATTTTATGCATTGGTAAAAGCACTATGATGAAAAGTGTGATATGTTTTCAGGTATCTCCTATACTAATAGAGCCACATGCTCACCGGTTTGCCACATGATGTAGGCCTATGGACTGAACAAGAAACCACCAAAAATTTTAACCAGTCATCGTTCTCACAACACTGAGGACCAGTCATTCGAAATGACTTCTCCATGCATTTTATGCATTGGTAAAAGCACTATGATGAAAAGTGTGATATGTTTTCAGGTATCTCCTATACTAATAGAGCCACATGCTCACCGGTTTGCCACATGATGTAGGCCTATGGACTGAACAAGAAACCACCAAAAATTTTAACCAGTCATCGTTCTCACAACACTGAGGACCAGTCATTCGAAATGACTTCTCCATGCATTTTATGCATTGGTAAAAGCACTATGATGAAAAGTGTGATATGTTTTCAGGTATCTCCTATACTAATAGAGCCACATGCTCACCGGTTTGCCACATGATGTAGGCCTATGGACTGAACAAGAAACCACCAAAAATTTTAACCAGTCATCGTTCTCACAACACTGAGGACCAGTCATTCGAAATGACTTCTCCATGCATTTTATGCATTGGTAAAAGCACTATGATGAAAAGTGTGATATGTTTTCAGGTATCTCCTATACTAATAGAGCCACATGCTCACCGGTTTGCCACATGATGTAGGCCTATGGACTGAACAAGAAACCACCAAAAATTTTAACCAGTCATCGTTCTCACAACACTGAGGACCAGTCATTCGAAATGACTTCTCCATGCATTTTATGCATTGGTAAAAGCACTATGATGAAAAGTGTGATATGTTTTCAGGTATCTCCTATACTAATAGAGCCACATGCTCACCGGTTTGCCACATGATGTAGGCCTATGGACTGAACAAGAAACCACCAAAAATTTTAACCAGTCATCGTTCTCACAACACTGAGGACCAGTCATTCGAAATGACTTCTCCATGCATTTTATGCATTGGTAAAAGCACTATGATGAAAAGTGTGATATGTTTTCAGGTATCTCCTATACTAATAGAGCCACATGCTCACCGGTTTGCCACATGATGTAGGCCTATGGACTGAACAAGAAACCACCAAAAATTTTAACCAGTCATCGTTCTCACAACACTGAGGACCAGTCATTCGAAATGACTTCTCCATGCATTTTATGCATTGGTAAAAGCACTATGATGAAAAGTGTGATATGTTTTCAGGTATCTCCTATACTAATAGAGCCACATGCTCACCGGTTTGCCACATGATGTAGGCCTATGGACTGAACAAGAAACCACCAAAAATTTTAACCAGTCATCGTTCTCACAACACTGAGGACCAGTCATTCGAAATGACTTCTCCATGCATTTTATGCATTGGTAAAAGCACTATGATGAAAAGTGTGATATGTTTTCAGGTATCTCCTATACTAATAGAGCCACATGCTCACCGGTTTGCCACATGATGTAGGCCTATGGACTGAACAAGAAACCACCAAAAATTTTAACCAGTCATCGTTCTCACAACACTGAGGACCAGTCATTCGAAATGACTTCTCCATGCATTTTATGCATTGGTAAAAGCACTATGATGAAAAGTGTGATATGTTTTCAGGTATCTCCTATACTAATAGAGCCACATGCTCACCGGTTTGCCACATGATGTAGGCCTATGGACTGAACAAGAAACCACCAAAAATTTTAACCAGTCATCGTTCTCACAACACTGAGGACCAGTCATTCGAAATGACTTCTCCATGCATTTTATGCATTGGTAAAAGCACTATGATGAAAAGTGTGATATGTTTTCAGGTATCTCCTATACTAATAGAGCCACATGCTCACCGGTTTGCCACATGATGTAGGCCTATGGACTGAACAAGAAACCACCAAAAATTTTAACCAGTCATCGTTCTCACAACACTGAGGACCAGTCATTCGAAATGACTTCTCCATGCATTTTATGCATTGGTAAAAGCACTATGATGAAAAGTGTGATATGTTTTCAGGTATCTCCTATACTAATAGAGCCACATGCTCACCGGTTTGCCACATGATGTAGGCCTATGGACTGAACAAGAAACCACCAAAAATTTTAACCAGTCATCGTTCTCACAACACTGAGGACCAGTCATTCGAAATGACTTCTCCATGCATTTTATGCATTGGTAAAAGCACTATGATGAAAAGTGTGATATGTTTTCAGGTATCTCCTATACTAATAGAGCCACATGCTCACCGGTTTGCCACATGATGTAGGCCTATGGACTGAACAAGAAACCACCAAAAATTTTAACCAGTCATCGTTCTCACAACACTGAGGACCAGTCATTCGAAATGACTTCTCCATGCATTTTATGCATTGGTAAAAGCACTATGATGAAAAGTGTGATATGTTTTCAGGTATCTCCTATACTAATAGAGCCACATGCTCACCGGTTTGCCACATGATGTAGGCCTATGGACTGAACAAGAAACCACCAAAAATTTTAACCAGTCATCGTTCTCACAACACTGAGGACCAGTCATTCGAAATGACTTCTCCATGCATTTTATGCATTGGTAAAAGCACTATGATGAAAAGTGTGATATGTTTTCAGGTATCTCCTATACTAATAGAGCCACATGCTCACCGGTTTGCCACATGATGTAGGCCTATGGACTGAACAAGAAACCACCAAAAATTTTAACCAGTCATCGTTCTCACAACACTGAGGACCAGTCATTCGAAATGACTTCTCCATGCATTTTATGCATTGGTAAAAGCACTATGATGAAAAGTGTGATATGTTTTCAGGTATCTCCTATACTAATAGAGCCACATGCTCACCGGTTTGCCACATGATGTAGGCCTATGGACTGAACAAGAAACCACCAAAAATTTTAACCAGTCATCGTTCTCACAACACTGAGGACCAGTCATTCGAAATGACTTCTCCATGCATTTTATGCATTGGTAAAAGCACTATGATGAAAAGTGTGATATGTTTTCAGGTATCTCCTATACTAATAGAGCCACATGCTCACCGGTTTGCCACATGATGTAGGCCTATGGACTGAACAAGAAACCACCAAAAATTTTAACCAGTCATCGTTCTCACAACACTGAGGACCAGTCATTCGAAATGACTTCTCCATGCATTTTATGCATTGGTAAAAGCACTATGATGAAAAGTGTGATATGTTTTCAGGTATCTCCTATACTAATAGAGCCACATGCTCACCGGTTTGCCACATGATGTAGGCCTATGGACTGAACAAGAAACCACCAAAAATTTTAACCAGTCATCGTTCTCACAACACTGAGGACCAGTCATTCGAAATGACTTCTCCATGCATTTTATGCATTGGTAAAAGCACTATGATGAAAAGTGTGATATGTTTTCAGGTATCTCCTATACTAATAGAGCCACATGCTCACCGGTTTGCCACATGATGTAGGCCTATGGACTGAACAAGAAACCACCAAAAATTTTAACCAGTCATCGTTCTCACAACACTGAGGACCAGTCATTCGAAATGACTTCTCCATGCATTTTATGCATTGGTAAAAGCACTATGATGAAAAGTGTGATATGTTTTCAGGTATCTCCTATACTAATAGAGCCACATGCTCACCGGTTTGCCACATGATGTAGGCCTATGGACTGAACAAGAAACCACCAAAAATTTTAACCAGTCATCGTTCTCACAACACTGAGGACCAGTCATTCGAAATGACTTCTCCATGCATTTTATGCATTGGTAAAAGCACTATGATGAAAAGTGTGATATGTTTTCAGGTATCTCCTATACTAATAGAGCCACATGCTCACCGGTTTGCCACATGATGTAGGCCTATGGACTGAACAAGAAACCACCAAAAATTTTAACCAGTCATCGTTCTCACAACACTGAGGACCAGTCATTCGAAATGACTTCTCCATGCATTTTATGCATTGGTAAAAGCACTATGATGAAAAGTGTGATATGTTTTCAGGTATCTCCTATACTAATAGAGCCACATGCTCACCGGTTTGCCACATGATGTAGGCCTATGGACTGAACAAGAAACCACCAAAAATTTTAACCAGTCATCGTTCTCACAACACTGAGGACCAGTCATTCGAAATGACTTCTCCATGCATTTTATGCATTGGTAAAAGCACTATGATGAAAAGTGTGATATGTTTTCAGGTATCTCCTATACTAATAGAGCCACATGCTCACCGGTTTGCCACATGATGTAGGCCTATGGACTGAACAAGAAACCACCAAAAATTTTAACCAGTCATCGTTCTCACAACACTGAGGACCAGTCATTCGAAATGACTTCTCCATGCATTTTATGCATTGGTAAAAGCACTATGATGAAAAGTGTGATATGTTTTCAGGTATCTCCTATACTAATAGAGCCACATGCTCACCGGTTTGCCACATGATGTAGGCCTATGGACTGAACAAGAAACCACCAAAAATTTTAACCAGTCATCGTTCTCACAACACTGAGGACCAGTCATTCGAAATGACTTCTCCATGCATTTTATGCATTGGTAAAAGCACTATGATGAAAAGTGTGATATGTTTTCAGGTATCTCCTATACTAATAGAGCCACATGCTCACCGGTTTGCCACATGATGTAGGCCTATGGACTGAACAAGAAACCACCAAAAATTTTAACCAGTCATCGTTCTCACAACACTGAGGACCAGTCATTCGAAATGACTTCTCCATGCATTTTATGCATTGGTAAAAGCACTATGATGAAAAGTGTGATATGTTTTCAGGTATCTCCTATACTAATAGAGCCACATGCTCACCGGTTTGCCACATGATGTAGGCCTATGGACTGAACAAGAAACCACCAAAAATTTTAACCAGTCATCGTTCTCACAACACTGAGGACCAGTCATTCGAAATGACTTCTCCATGCATTTTATGCATTGGTAAAAGCACTATGATGAAAAGTGTGATATGTTTTCAGGTATCTCCTATACTAATAGAGCCACATGCTCACCGGTTTGCCACATGATGTAGGCCTATGGACTGAACAAGAAACCACCAAAAATTTTAACCAGTCATCGTTCTCACAACACTGAGGACCAGTCATTCGAAATGACTTCTCCATGCATTTTATGCATTGGTAAAAGCACTATGATGAAAAGTGTGATATGTTTTCAGGTATCTCCTATACTAATAGAGCCACATGCTCACCGGTTTGCCACATGATGTAGGCCTATGGACTGAACAAGAAACCACCAAAAATTTTAACCAGTCATCGTTCTCACAACACTGAGGACCAGTCATTCGAAATGACTTCTCCATGCATTTTATGCATTGGTAAAAGCACTATGATGAAAAGTGTGATATGTTTTCAGGTATCTCCTATACTAATAGAGCCACATGCTCACCGGTTTGCCACATGATGTAGGCCTATGGACTGAACAAGAAACCACCAAAAATTTTAACCAGTCATCGTTCTCACAACACTGAGGACCAGTCATTCGAAATGACTTCTCCATGCATTTTATGCATTGGTAAAAGCACTATGATGAAAAGTGTGATATGTTTTCAGGTATCTCCTATACTAATAGAGCCACATGCTCACCGGTTTGCCACATGATGTAGGCCTATGGACTGAACAAGAAACCACCAAAAATTTTAACCAGTCATCGTTCTCACAACACTGAGGACCAGTCATTCGAAATGACTTCTCCATGCATTTTATGCATTGGTAAAAGCACTATGATGAAAAGTGTGATATGTTTTCAGGTATCTCCTATACTAATAGAGCCACATGCTCACCGGTTTGCCACATGATGTAGGCCTATGGACTGAACAAGAAACCACCAAAAATTTTAACCAGTCATCGTTCTCACAACACTGAGGACCAGTCATTCGAAATGACTTCTCCATGCATTTTATGCATTGGTAAAAGCACTATGATGAAAAGTGTGATATGTTTTCAGGTATCTCCTATACTAATAGAGCCACATGCTCACCGGTTTGCCACATGATGTAGGCCTATGGACTGAACAAGAAACCACCAAAAATTTTAACCAGTCATCGTTCTCACAACACTGAGGACCAGTCATTCGAAATGACTTCTCCATGCATTTTATGCATTGGTAAAAGCACTATGATGAAAAGTGTGATATGTTTTCAGGTATCTCCTATACTAATAGAGCCACATGCTCACCGGTTTGCCACATGATGTAGGCCTATGGACTGAACAAGAAACCACCAAAAATTTTAACCAGTCATCGTTCTCACAACACTGAGGACCAGTCATTCGAAATGACTTCTCCATGCATTTTATGCATTGGTAAAAGCACTATGATGAAAAGTGTGATATGTTTTCAGGTATCTCCTATACTAATAGAGCCACATGCTCACCGGTTTGCCACATGATGTAGGCCTATGGACTGAACAAGAAACCACCAAAAATTTTAACCAGTCATCGTTCTCACAACACTGAGGACCAGTCATTCGAAATGACTTCTCCATGCATTTTATGCATTGGTAAAAGCACTATGATGAAAAGTGTGATATGTTTTCAGGTATCTCCTATACTAATAGAGCCACATGCTCACCGGTTTGCCACATGATGTAGGCCTATGGACTGAACAAGAAACCACCAAAAATTTTAACCAGTCATCGTTCTCACAACACTGAGGACCAGTCATTCGAAATGACTTCTCCATGCATTTTATGCATTGGTAAAAGCACTATGATGAAAAGTGTGATATGTTTTCAGGTATCTCCTATACTAATAGAGCCACATGCTCACCGGTTTGCCACATGATGTAGGCCTATGGACTGAACAAGAAACCACCAAAAATTTTAACCAGTCATCGTTCTCACAACACTGAGGACCAGTCATTCGAAATGACTTCTCCATGCATTTTATGCATTGGTAAAAGCACTATGATGAAAAGTGTGATATGTTTTCAGGTATCTCCTATACTAATAGAGCCACATGCTCACCGGTTTGCCACATGATGTAGGCCTATGGACTGAACAAGAAACCACCAAAAATTTTAACCAGTCATCGTTCTCACAACACTGAGGACCAGTCATTCGAAATGACTTCTCCATGCATTTTATGCATTGGTAAAAGCACTATGATGAAAAGTGTGATATGTTTTCAGGTATCTCCTATACTAATAGAGCCACATGCTCACCGGTTTGCCACATGATGTAGGCCTATGGACTGAACAAGAAACCACCAAAAATTTTAACCAGTCATCGTTCTCACAACACTGAGGACCAGTCATTCGAAATGACTTCTCCATGCATTTTATGCATTGGTAAAAGCACTATGATGAAAAGTGTGATATGTTTTCAGGTATCTCCTATACTAATAGAGCCACATGCTCACCGGTTTGCCACATGATGTAGGCCTATGGACTGAACAAGAAACCACCAAAAATTTTAACCAGTCATCGTTCTCACAACACTGAGGACCAGTCATTCGAAATGACTTCTCCATGCATTTTATGCATTGGTAAAAGCACTATGATGAAAAGTGTGATATGTTTTCAGGTATCTCCTATACTAATAGAGCCACATGCTCACCGGTTTGCCACATGATGTAGGCCTATGGACTGAACAAGAAACCACCAAAAATTTTAACCAGTCATCGTTCTCACAACACTGAGGACCAGTCATTCGAAATGACTTCTCCATGCATTTTATGCATTGGTAAAAGCACTATGATGAAAAGTGTGATATGTTTTCAGGTATCTCCTATACTAATAGAGCCACATGCTCACCGGTTTGCCACATGATGTAGGCCTATGGACTGAACAAGAAACCACCAAAAATTTTAACCAGTCATCGTTCTCACAACACTGAGGACCAGTCATTCGAAATGACTTCTCCATGCATTTTATGCATTGGTAAAAGCACTATGATGAAAAGTGTGATATGTTTTCAGGTATCTCCTATACTAATAGAGCCACATGCTCACCGGTTTGCCACATGATGTAGGCCTATGGACTGAACAAGAAACCACCAAAAATTTTAACCAGTCATCGTTCTCACAACACTGAGGACCAGTCATTCGAAATGACTTCTCCATGCATTTTATGCATTGGTAAAAGCACTATGATGAAAAGTGTGATATGTTTTCAGGTATCTCCTATACTAATAGAGCCACATGCTCACCGGTTTGCCACATGATGTAGGCCTATGGACTGAACAAGAAACCACCAAAAATTTTAACCAGTCATCGTTCTCACAACACTGAGGACCAGTCATTCGAAATGACTTCTCCATGCATTTTATGCATTGGTAAAAGCACTATGATGAAAAGTGTGATATGTTTTCAGGTATCTCCTATACTAATAGAGCCACATGCTCACCGGTTTGCCACATGATGTAGGCCTATGGACTGAACAAGAAACCACCAAAAATTTTAACCAGTCATCGTTCTCACAACACTGAGGACCAGTCATTCGAAATGACTTCTCCATGCATTTTATGCATTGGTAAAAGCACTATGATGAAAAGTGTGATATGTTTTCAGGTATCTCCTATACTAATAGAGCCACATGCTCACCGGTTTGCCACATGATGTAGGCCTATGGACTGAACAAGAAACCACCAAAAATTTTAACCAGTCATCGTTCTCACAACACTGAGGACCAGTCATTCGAAATGACTTCTCCATGCATTTTATGCATTGGTAAAAGCACTATGATGAAAAGTGTGATATGTTTTCAGGTATCTCCTATACTAATAGAGCCACATGCTCACCGGTTTGCCACATGATGTAGGCCTATGGACTGAACAAGAAACCACCAAAAATTTTAACCAGTCATCGTTCTCACAACACTGAGGACCAGTCATTCGAAATGACTTCTCCATGCATTTTATGCATTGGTAAAAGCACTATGATGAAAAGTGTGATATGTTTTCAGGTATCTCCTATACTAATAGAGCCACATGCTCACCGGTTTGCCACATGATGTAGGCCTATGGACTGAACAAGAAACCACCAAAAATTTTAACCAGTCATCGTTCTCACAACACTGAGGACCAGTCATTCGAAATGACTTCTCCATGCATTTTATGCATTGGTAAAAGCACTATGATGAAAAGTGTGATATGTTTTCAGGTATCTCCTATACTAATAGAGCCACATGCTCACGGGTTTGCCACATGATGTAGGCCTATGGACTGAACAAGAAACCACCAAAAATTTTAACCAGTCATCGTTCTCACAACACTGAGGACCAGTCATTCAAAATGACTTCTCCATGCATTTTATGCATTGGTAAAAGCACTATGATGAAAAGTGTGATATGTTTTCAGGTATCTCCTATACTAATAGAGCCACATGCTCACGGTTTGCCACATGATGTAGGCCTATGGACTGAACAAGAAACCACCAAAAATTTTAACCAGTCATCGTTCTCACAACACTGAGGACCAGTCATTCGAAATGACTTCTCCATGCATTTTATGCATTGGTAAAAGCACTATGATGAAAAGTGTGATATGTTTTCAGGTATCTCCTATACTAATAGAGCCACATGCTCACCGGTTTGCCACATGATGTAGGCCTATGGACTGAACAAGAAACCACCAAAAATTTTAACCAGTCATCGTTCTCACAACACTGAGGACCAGTCATTCGAAATGACTTCTCCATGCATTTTATGCATTGGTAAAAGCACTATGATGAAAAGTGTGATATGTTTTCAGGTATCTCCTATACTAATAGAGCCACATGCTCACCGGTTTGCCACATGATGTAGGCCTATGGACTGAACAAGAAACCACCAAAAATTTTAACCAGTCATCGTTCTCACAACACTGAGGACCAGTCATTCGAAATGACTTCTCCATGCATTTTATGCATTGGTAAAAGCACTATGATGAAAAGTGTGATATGTTTTCAGGTATCTCCTATACTAATAGAGCCACATGCTCACGGGATTGCCACATGATGTAGGCCTATGGACTGAACAAGAAACCACCAAAATTTTAACCAGTCATCGTTCTCACAACACTGAGGACCAGTCATTCGAAATGACTTCTCCATGCATTTTATGCATTGGTAAAAGCACTATGATGAAAAGTGTGATATGTTTTCAGGTATCTCCTATACTAATAGAGCCACATGCTCACCGGTTTGCCACATGATGTAGGCCTATGGACTGAACAAGAAACCACCAAAAATTTTAACCAGTCATCGTTCTCACAACACTGAGGACCAGTCATTCAAAATGACTTCTCCATGCATTTTATGCATTGGTAAAAGCACTATGATGAAAAGGGTGATATGTTTTCAGGTATCTCCTATACTAATAGAGCCACATGCTCACCGGTTTGCCACATGATGTAGGCCTATGGACTGAACAAGAAACCACCAAAAATTTTAACCAGTCATCGTTCTCACAACACTGAGGACCAGTCATTCGAAATGACTTCTCCATGCATTTTATGCATTGGTAAAAGCACTATGATGAAAAGGGTGATATGTTTTCAGGTATCTCCTATACTAATAGAGCCACATGCTCACCGGTTTGCCACATGATGTAGGCCTATGGACTGAACAAGAAACCACCAAAAATTTTAACCAGTCATCGTTCTCACAACACTGAGGACCAGTCATTCGAAATGACTTCTCCATGCATTTTATGCATTGGTAAAAGCACTATGATGAAAAGTGTGATATGTTTTCAGGTATCTCCTATACTAATAGAGCCACATGCTCACCGGTTTGCCACATGATGTAGGCCTATGGACTGAACAAGAAACCACCAAAAATTTTAACCAGTCATCGTTCTCACAACACTGAGGACCAGTCATTCGAAATGACTTCTCCATGCATTTTATGCATTGTAAAAGCACTATGATGAAAAGTGTGATATGTTTTCAGGTATCTCCTATACTAATAGAGCCACATGCTCACGGTTTGCCACATGATGTAGGCCTATGGACTGAACAAGAAACCACCAAAAATTTTAACCAGTCATCGTTCTCACAACACTGAGGACCAGTCATTCGAAATGACTTCTCCATGCATTTTATGCATTGGTAAAAGCACTATGATGAAAAGTGTGATATGTTTTCAGGTATCTCCTATACTAATAGAGCCACATGCTCACGGGTTTGCCACATGATGTAGGCCTATGGACTGAACAAGAAACCACCAAAAATTTTAACCAGTCATCGTTCTCACAACACTGAGGACCAGTCATTCGAAATGGCTTCTCCATGCATTTTATGCATTGGTAAAAGCACTATGATGAAAAGTGTGATATGTTTTCAGGTATCTCCTATACTAATAGAGCCACATGCTCACCGGTTTGCCACATGATGTAGGCCTATGGACTGAACAAGAAACCACCAAAAATTTTAACCAGTCATTGTTCTCACAACACTGAGGACCAGTCATTTGAAATGACTTCTCCATGCATTTTATGCATTGGTAAAAGCACTATGATGAAAAGTGTGATATGTTTTCAGGTATCTCCTATACTAATAGAGCCACATGCTCACCGGTTTGCCACATGATGTAGGCCTATGGACTGAACAAGAAACCACCAAAAATTTAACCAGTCATCGTTCTCACAACACTGAGGACCAGTCATTCGAAATGACTTCTCCATGCATTTTATGCATTGGTAAAAGCACTATGATGAAAAGTGTGATATGTTTTCAGGTATCTCCTATACTAATAGAGCCACATGCTCACCGGTTTGCCACATGATGTAGGCCTATGGACTGAACAAGAAACCACCAAAAATTTTAACCAGTCATCGTTCTCACAACACTGAGGACCAGTCATTCGAAATGACTTCTCCATGCATTTTATGCATTGGTAAAAGCACTATGATGAAAAGTGTGAATGTTTTCAGGTATCTCCTATACTAATAGAGCCACATGCTCACCGGTTTGCCACATGATGTAGGCCTATGGACTGAACAAGAAACCACCAAAAATTTTAACCAGTCATCGTTCTCACAACACTGAGGACCAGTCATTCGAAATGACTTCTCCATGCATTTTATGCATTGGTAAAAGCACTATGATGAAAAGTGTGATATGTTTTCAGGTATCTCCTATACTAATAGAGCCACATGCTCACCGGTTTGCCACATGATGTAGGCCTATGGACTGAACAAGAAACCACCAAAAATTTTAACCAGTCATCGTTCTCACAACACTGAGGACCAGTCATTCGAAATGACTTCTCCATGCATTTTATGCATTGGTAAAAGCACTATGATGAAAAGTGTGATATGTTTTCAGGTATCTCCTATACTAATAGAGCCACATGCTCACCGGTTTGCCACATGATGTAGGCCTATGGACTGAACAAGAAACCACCAAAAATTTTAACCAGTCATCGTTCTCACAACACTGAGGACCAGTCATTCGAAATGACTTCTCCATGCATTTTATGCATTGGTAAAAGCACTATGATGAAAAGTGTGATATGTTTTCAGGTATCTCCTATACTAATAGAGCCACATGCTCACCGGTTTGCCACATGATGTAGGCCTATGGACTGAACAAGAAACCACCAAAAATTTTAACCAGTCATCGTTCTCACAACACTGAGGACCAGTCATTCGAAATGACTTCTCCATGCATTTTATGCATTGGTAAAAGCACTATGATGAAAAGTGTGATATGTTTTCAGGTATCTCCTATACTAATAGAGCCACATGCTCACCGGTTTGCCACATGATGTAGGCCTATGGACTGAACAAGAAACCACCAAAAATTTTAACCAGTCATCGTTCTCACAACACTGAGGACCAGTCATTCGAAATGACTTCTCCATGCATTTTATGCATTGGTAAAAGCACTATGATGAAAAGTGTGATATGTTTTCAGGTATCTCCTATACTAATAGAGCCACATGCTCACCGGTTTGCCACATGATGTAGGCCTATGGACTGAACAAGAAACCACCAAAAATTTTAACCAGTCATCGTTCTCACAACACTGAGGACCAGTCATTCGAAATGACTTCTCCATGCATTTTATGCATTGGTAAAAGCACTATGATGAAAAGTGTGATATGTTTTCAGGTATCTCCTATACTAATAGAGCCACATGCTCACCGGTTTGCCACATGATGTAGGCCTATGGACTGAACAAGAAACCACCAAAAATTTTAACCAGTCATCGTTCTCACAACACTGAGGACCAGTCATTCGAAAATGACTTCTCCATGCATTTTATGCATTGGTAAAAGCACTATGATGAAAAGTGTGATATGTTTTCAGGTATCTCCTATACTAATAGAGCCACATGCTCACCGGTTTGCCACATGATGTAGGCCTATGGACTGAACAAGAAACCACCAAAAATTTTAACCAGTCATCGTTCTCACAACACTGAGGACCAGTCATTCGAAATGACTTCTCCATGCATTTTATGCATTGGTAAAAGCACTATGATGAAAAGTGTGATATGTTTTCAGGTATCTCCTATACTAATAGAGCCACATGCTCACCGGTTTGCCACATGATGTAGGCCTATGGACTGAACAAGAAACCACCAAAAATTTTAACCAGTCATCGTTCTCACAACACTGAGGACCAGTCATTCGAAATGACTTCTCCATGCATTTTATGCATTGGTAAAAGCACTATGATGAAAAGTGTGATATGTTTTCAGGTATCTCCTATACTAATAGAGCCACATGCTCACCGGTTTGCCACATGATGTAGGCCTATGGACTGAACAAGAAACCACCAAAAATTTTAACCAGTCATCGTTCTCACAACACTGAGGACCAGTCATTCGAAATGACTTCTCCATGCATTTTATGCATTGGTAAAAGCACTATGATGAAAAGTGTGATATGTTTTCAGGTATCTCCTATACTAATAGAGCCACATGCTCACGGGTTTGCCACATGATGTAGGCCTATGGACTGAACAAGAAACCACCAAAATTTTAACCAGTCATCGTTCTCACAACACTGAGGACCAGTCATTCGAAATGACTTCTCCATGCATTTTATGCATTGGTAAAAGCACTATGATGAAAAGTGTGATATGTTTTCAGGTATCTCCTATACTAATAGAGCCACATGCTCACCGGTTTGCCACATGATGTAGGCCTATGGACTGAACAAGAAACCACCAAAAATTTTAACCAGTCATCGTTCTCACAACACTGAGGACCAGTCATTCGAAATGACTTCTCCATGCATTTTATGCATTGGTAAAAGCACTATGATGAAAAGTGTGATATGTTTTCAGGTATCTCCTATACTAATAGAGCCACATGCTCACCGGTTTGCCACATGATGTAGGCCTATGGACTGAACAAGAAACCACCAAAAATTTTAACCAGTCATCGTTCTCACAACACTGAGGACCAGTCATTCGAAATGACTTCTCCATGCATTTTATGCATTGGTAAAAGCACTATGATGAAAAGTGTGATATGTTTTCAGGTATCTCCTATACTAATAGAGCCACATGCTCACCGGTTTGCCACATGATGTAGGCCTATGGACTGAACAAGAAACCACCAAAAATTTTAACCAGTCATCGTTCTCACAACACTGAGGACCAGTCATTCGAAATGACTTCTCCATGCATTTTATGCATTGGTAAAAGCACTATGATGAAAAGTGTGATATGTTTTCAGGTATCTCCTATACTAATAGAGCCACATGCTCACCGGTTTGCCACATGATGTAGGCCTATGGACTGAACAAGAAACCACCAAAAATTTTAACCAGTCATCGTTCTCACAACACTGAGGACCAGTCATTCGAAATGACTTCTCCATGCATTTTATGCATTGGTAAAAGCACTATGATGAAAAGTGTGATATGTTTTCAGGTATCTCCTATACTAATAGAGCCACATGCTCACCGGTTTGCCACATGATGTAGGCCTATGGACTGAACAAGAAACCACCAAAAATTTTAACCAGTCATCGTTCTCACAACACTGAGGACCAGTCATTCGAAATGACTTCTCCATGCATTTTATGCATTGGTAAAAGCACTATGATGAAAAGTGTGATATGTTTTCAGGTATCTCCTATACTAATAGAGCCACATGCTCACCGGTTTGCCACATGATGTAGGCCTATGGACTGAACAAGAAACCACCAAAAATTTTAACCAGTCATCGTTCTCACAACACTGAGGACCAGTCATTCGAAATGACTTCTCCATGCATTTTATGCATTGGTAAAAGCACTATGATGAAAAGTGTGATATGTTTTCAGGTATCTCCTATACTAATAGAGCCACATGCTCACCGGTTTGCCACATGATGTAGGCCTATGGACTGAACAAGAAACCACCAAAAATTTTAACCAGTCATCGTTCTCACAACACTGAGGACCAGTCATTCGAAATGACTTCTCCATGCATTTTATGCATTGGTAAAAGCACTATGATGAAAAGTGTGATATGTTTTCAGGTATCTCCTATACTAATAGAGCCACATGCTCACCGGTTTGCCACATGATGTAGGCCTATGGACTGAACAAGAAACCACCAAAAATTTTAACCAGTCATCGTTCTCACAACACTGAGGACCAGTCATTCGAAATGACTTCTCCATGCATTTTATGCATTGGTAAAAGCACTATGATGAAAAGTGTGATATGTTTTCAGGTATCTCCTATACTAATAGAGCCACATGCTCACCGGTTTGCCACATGATGTAGGCCTATGGACTGAACAAGAAACCACCAAAAATTTTAACCAGTCATCGTTCTCACAACACTGAGGACCAGTCATTCGAAATGACTTCTCCATGCATTTTATGCATTGGTAAAAGCACTATGATGAAAAGTGTGATATGTTTTCAGGTATCTCCTATACTAATAGAGCCACATGCTCACCGGTTTGCCACATGATGTAGGCCTATGGACTGAACAAGAAACCACCAAAAATTTTAACCAGTCATCGTTCTCACAACACTGAGGACCAGTCATTCGAAATGACTTCTCCATGCATTTTATGCATTGGTAAAAGCACTATGATGAAAAGTGTGATATGTTTTCAGGTATCTCCTATACTAATAGAGCCACATGCTCACCGGTTTGCCACATGATGTAGGCCTATGGACTGAACAAGAAACCACCAAAAATTTTAACCAGTCATCGTTCTCACAACACTGAGGACCAGTCATTCGAAATGACTTCTCCATGCATTTTATGCATTGGTAAAAGCACTATGATGAAAAGTGTGATATGTTTTCAGGTATCTCCTATACTAATAGAGCCACATGCTCACCGGTTTGCCACATGATGTAGGCCTATGGACTGAACAAGAAACCACCAAAAATTTTAACCAGTCATCGTTCTCACAACACTGAGGACCAGTCATTCGAAATGACTTCTCCATGCATTTTATGCATTGGTAAAAGCACTATGATGAAAAGTGTGATATGTTTTCAGGTATCTCCTATACTAATAGAGCCACATGCTCACCGGTTTGCCACATGATGTAGGCCTATGGACTGAACAAGAAACCACCAAAATTTTAACCAGTCATCGTTCTCACAACACTGAGGACCAGTCATTCGAAATGACTTCTCCATGCATTTTATGCATTGGTAAAAGCACTATGATGAAAAGTGTGATATGTTTTCAGGTATCTCCTATACTAATAGAGCCACATGCTCACCGGTTTGCCACATGATGTAGGCCTATGGACTGAACAAGAAACCACCAAAAATTTTAACCAGTCATCGTTCTCACAACACTGAGGACCAGTCATTCGAAATGACTTCTCCATGCATTTTATGCAATGGTAAAAGCACTATGATGAAAAGTGTGATATGTTTTCAGGTATCTCCTATACTAATAGAGCCACATGCTCACCGGTTTGCCACATGATGTAGGCCTATGGACTGAACAAGAAACCACCAAAAATTTTAACCAGTCATCGTTCTCACAACACTGAGGACCAGTCATTCGAAATGACTTCTCCATGCATTTTATGCATTGGTAAAAGCACTATGATGAAAAGTGTGATGTTTTTCAGGTATCTCCTATACTAATAGAGCCACATGCTCACCGGTTTTGCCACATGATGTAGGCCTATGGACTGAACAAGAAACCACCAAAAATTTTAACCAGTCATCGTTCTCAC
>NW_027194717.1:0-74881 GCF_032444005.1 Ranitomeya imitator
TCTTGTTCAGTCCATAGGCTACATCATGTGGCAAACCGGTGAGTATGTGGCTCTATTAGTATAGGAGATACCTGAAAACATATCACACTTTTCATCATACTGCTTTTACCAATGCATAAAATGCATGGAGAGGTCATTTCGAATGACTGGTCCTCAGTGTTGTGAGAACGATGACTGGTTAAAATTTTTGGTGGTTTCTTGTTCAGTCCATAGGCCTACATCATGTGGCAAACCGGTGAGCATGTGGCTCGATTAGTATAGGAGATACCTGAAAACATATCACACTTTTCATCATAGTGCTTTTACCAATGCATAAAATGCATGGAGAAGTCATTTCGAATGACTGGTCTTCAGTGTTGTGAGAACGATGACTGGTTAAAATTTTTGGTGGTTTCTTGTTCAGTCCATAGGCCTACATCATGTGGCAAACCGGTGAGCATGTGGCTCTATTAGTATAGGAGATACCTGAAAAACATATCACACTTTTCATCATAGTGCTTTTACCAATGCATAAAATGCATGGAGAAGTCATTTCGAATGACTGGTCCTCAGTGTTGTGAGAACGATGACTGGTTAAAATTTTTGGTGGTTTCTTGTTCAGTCCATAGGCCTACATCATGTGGCAAACCGGTGAGCATGTGGCTCTATTAGTATAGGAGATACCTGAAAACATATCACACTTTTCATCATAGTGCTTTTACCAATGCATAAAATGCATGGAGAAGTCATTTCGAATGACTGGTCCTCAGTGTTGTGAGAACGATGACTGGTTAAAATTTTTGGTGGTTTCTTGTTCAGTCCATAGGCCTACATCATGTGGCAAACCGGTGAGCATGTGGCTCTATTAGTATAGGAGATACCTGAAAACATATCACACTTTTCATCATAGTGCTTTTACCAATGCATAAAATGCATGGAGAAGTCATTTCGAATGACTGGTCCTCAGTGTTGTGAGAACGATGACTGGTTAAAATTTTTGGTGGTTTCTTGTTCAGTCCATAGGCCTACATCATGTGGCAAACCGGTGAGCATGTGGCTCTATTAGTATAGGAGATACCTGAAAACATATCACACTTTTCATCATAGTGCTTTTACCAATGCATAAAATGCATGGAGAAGTCATTTCGAATGACTGGTCCTCAGTGTTGTGAGAACGATGACTGGTTAAAATTTTTGGTGGTTTCTTGTTCAGTCCATAGGCCTACATCATGTGGCAAACCGGTGAGCATGTGGCTCTATTAGTATAGGAGATACCTGAAAACATATCACACTTTTCATCATAGTGCTTTTACCAATGCATAAAATGCATGGAGAAGTCATTTCGAATGACTGGTCCTCAGTGTTGTGAGAACGATGACTGGTTAAAATTTTTGGTGGTTTCTTGTTCAGTCCATAGGCCTACATCATGTAGCAAACCGGTGAGCATGTGGCTCTATTAGTATAGGAGATACCTGAAAACATATCACACTTTTCATCATAGTGCTTTTACCAATGCATAAAATGCATGGAGAAGTCATTTCGAATGACTGGTCCTCAGTGTTGTGAGAACGATGACTGGTTAAAATTTTTGGTGGTTTCTTGTTCAGTCCATAGGCCTACATCATGTGGCAAACCGGTGAGCATGTGGCTCTATTAGTATAGGAGATACCTGAAAACATATCACACTTTTCATCATAGTGCTTTTACCAATGCATAAAATGCATGGAGAAGTCATTTCGAATGACTGGTCCTCAGTGTTGTGAGAACGATGACTGGTTAAAATTTTTGGTGGTTTCTTGTTCAGTCCATAGGCCTACATCATGTGGCAAACCGGTGAGCATGTGGCTCTATTAGTATAGGAGATACCTGAAAACATATCACACTTTTCATCATAGTGCATTTACCAATGCATAAAATGCATGGAGAAGTCATTTCGAATGACTGGTCCTCAGTGTTGTGAGAACGATGACTGGTTAAAATTTTTGGTGGTTTCTTGTTCAGTCCATAGGCCTACATCATGTGGCAAACCGGTGAGCATGTGGCTCTATTAGTATAGGAGATACCTGAAAACATATCACACTTTTCATCATAGTGCTTTTACCAATGCATAAAATGCATGGAGAAGTCATTTCGAATGACTGGTCCTCAGTGTTGTGAGAACGATGACTGGTTAAAATTTTGGTGGTTTCTTGTTCAGTCCATAGGCCTACATCATGTGGCAAACCGGTGAGCATGTGGCTCTATTAGTATAGGAGATACCTGAAAACATATCACACTTTTCATCATAGTGCTTTTACCAATGCATAAAATGCATGGAGAAGTCATTTCGAATGACTGGTCCTCAGTGTTGTGAGAACGATGACTGGTTAAAATTTTTGGTGGTTTCTTGTTCAGTCCATAGGCCTACATCATGTGGCAAACCGGTGAGCATGTGGCTCTATTAGTATAGGAGATACCTGAAAACATATCACACTTTTCATCATAGTGCTTTTACCAATGCATAAAATGCATGGAGAAGTCATTTCGAATGACTGGTCCTCAGTGTTGTGAGAACGATGACTGGTTAAAATTTTTGGTGGTTTCTTGTTCAGTCCATAGGCCTACATCATGTGGCAAACCGGTGAGCATGTGGCTCTATTAGTATAGGAGATACCTGAAAACATATCACACTTTTCATCATAGTGCTTTTACCAATGCATAAAATGCATGGAGAAGTCATTTCGAATGACTGGTCCTCAGTGTTGTGAGAACGATGACTGGTTAAAATTTTTGGTGGTTTCTTGTTCAGTCCATAGGCCTACATCATGTGGCAAACCGGTGAGCATGTGGCTCTATTAGTATAGGAGATACCTGAAAACATATCACACTTTTCATCATAGTGCTTTTACCAATGCATAAAATGCATGGAGAAGTCATTTCGAATGACTGGTCCTCAGTGTTGTGAGAACGATGACTGGTTAAAATTTTTGGTGGTTTCTTGTTCAGTCCATAGGCCTACATCATGTGGCAAACCGGTGAGCATGTGGCTCTATTAGTATAGGAGATACCTGAAAACATATCACACTTTTCATCATAGTGCTTTTACCAATGCATAAAATGCATGGAGAAGTCATTTCGAATGACTGGTCCTCAGTGTTGTGAGAACGATGACTGGTTAAAATTTTTGGTGGTTTCTTGTTCAGTCCATAGGCCTACATCATGTGGCAAACCGGTGAGCATGTGGCTCTATTAGTATAGGAGATACCTGAAAACATATCACACTTTTCATCATAGTGCTTTTACCAATGCATAAAATGCATGGAGAAGTCATTTCGAATGACTGGTCCTCAGTGTTGTGAGAACGATGACTGGTTAAAATTTTTGGTGGTTTCTTGTTCAGTCCATAGGCCTACATCATGTGGCAAACCGGTGAGCATGTGGCTCTATTAGTATAGGAGATACCTGAAAACATATCACACTTTTCATCATAGTGCTTTTACCAATGCATAAAATGCATGGAGAAGTCATTTCGAATGACTGGTCCTCAGTGTTGTGAGAACGATGACTGGTTAAAATTTTTGGTGGTTTCTTGTTCAGTCCATAGGCCTACATCATGTGGCAAACCGGTGAGCATGTGGCTCTATTAGTATAGGAGATACCTGAAAACATATCACACTTTTCATCATAGTGCTTTTACCAATGCATAAAATGCATGGAGAAGTCATTTCGAATGACTGGTCCTCAGTGTTGTGAGAACGATGACTGGTTAAAATTTTTGGTGGTTTCTTGTTCAGTCCATAGGCCTACATCATGTGGCAAACCGGTGAGCATGTGGCTCTATTAGTATAGGAGATACCTGAAAACATATCACACTTTTCATCATAGTGCTTTTACCAATGCATAAAATGCATGGAGAAGTCATTTCGAATGACTGGTCCTCAGTGTTGTGAGAACGATGACTGGTTAAAATTTTTGGTGGTTTCTTGTTCAGTCCATAGGCCTACATCATGTGGCAAACCGGTGAGCATGTGGCTCTATTAGTATAGGAGATACCTGAAAACATATCACACTTTTCATCATAGTGCTTTTACCAATGCATAAAATGCATGGAGAAGTCATTTCGAATGACTGGTCCTCAGTGTTGTGAGAACGATGACTGGTTAAAATTTTTGGTGGTTTCTTGTTCAGTCCATAGGCCTACATCATGTGGCAAACCGGTGAGCATGTGGCTCTATTAGTATAGGAGATACCTGAAAACATATCACACTTTTCATCATAGTGCTTTTACCAATGCATAAAATGCATGGAGAAGTCATTTCGAATGACTGGTCCTCAGTGTTGTGAGAACGATGACTGGTTAAAATTTTTGGTGGTTTCTTGTTCAGTCCATAGGCCTACATCATGTGGCAAACCGGTGAGCATGTGGCTCTATTAGTATAGGAGATACCTGAAAACATATCACACTTTTCATCATAGTGCTTTTACCAATGCATAAAATGCATGGAGAAGTCATTTCGAATGACTGGTCCTCAGTGTTGTGAGAACGATGACTGGTTAAAATTTTTGGTGGTTTCTTGTTCAGTCCATAGGCCTACATCATGTGGCAAACCGGTGAGCATGTGGCTCTATTAGTATAGGAGATACCTGAAAACATATCACACTTTTCATCATAGTGCTTTTACCAATGCATAAAATGCATGGAGAAGTCATTTCGAATGACTGGTCCTCAGTGTTGTGAGAACGATGACTGGTTAAAATTTTTGGTGGTTTCTTGTTCAGTCCATAGGCCTACATCATGTGGCAAACCGGTGAGCATGTGGCTCTATTAGTATAGGAGATACCTGAAAACATATCACACTTTTCATCATAGTGCTTTTACCAATGCATAAAATGCATGGAGAAGTCATTTCGAATGACTGGTCCTCAGTGTTGTGAGAACGATGACTGGTTAAAATTTTTGGTGGTTTCTTGTTCAGTCCATAGGCCTACATCATGTGGCAAACCGGTGAGCATGTGGCTCTATTAGTATAGGAGATACCTGAAAACATATCACACTTTTCATCATAGTGCTTTTACCAATGCATAAAATGCATGGAGAAGTCATTTCGAATGACTGGTCCTCAGTGTTGTGAGAACGATGACTGGTTAAAATTTTTGGTGGTTTCTTGTTCAGTCCATAGGCCTACATCATGTGGCAAACCGGTGAGCATGTGGCTCTATTAGTATAGGAGATACCTGAAAACATATCACACTTTTCATCATAGTGCTTTTACCAATGCATAAAATGCATGGAGAAGTCATTTCGAATGACTGGTCCTCAGTGTTGTGAGAACGATGACTGGTTAAAATTTTTGGTGGTTTCTTGTTCAGTCCATAGGCCTACATCATGTGGCAAACCGGTGAGCATGTGGCTCTATTAGTATAGGAGATACCTGAAAACATATCACACTTTTCATCATAGTGCTTTTACCAATGCATAAAATGCATGGAGAAGTCATTTCGAATGACTGGTCCTCAGTGTTGTGAGAACGATGACTGGTTAAAATTTTTGGTGGTTTCTTGTTCAGTCCATAGGCCTACATCATGTGGCAAACCGGTGAGCATGTGGCTCTATTAGTATAGGAGATACCTGAAAACATATCACACTTTTCATCATAGTGCTTTTACCAATGCATAAAATGCATGGAGAAGTCATTTCGAATGACTGGTCCTCAGTGTTGTGAGAACGATGACTGGTTAAAATTTTTGGTGGTTTCTTGTTCAGTCCATAGGCCTACATCATGTGGCAAACCGGTGAGCATGTGGCTCTATTAGTATAGGAGATACCTGAAAACATATCACACTTTTCATCATAGTGCTTTTACCAATGCATAAAATGCATGGAGAAGTCATTTCGAATGACTGGTCCTCAGTGTTGTGAGAACGATGACTGGTTAAAATTTTTGGTGGTTTCTTGTTCAGTCCATAGGCCTACATCATGTGGCAAACCGGTGAGCATGTGGCTCTATTAGTATAGGAGATACCTGAAAACATATCACACTTTTCATCATAGTGCTTTTACCAATGCATAAAATGCATGGAGAAGTCATTTCGAATGACTGGTCCTCAGTGTTGTGAGAACGATGACTGGTTAAAATTTTTGGTGGTTTCTTGTTCAGTCCATAGGCCTACATCATGTGGCAAACCGGTGAGCATGTGGCTCTATTAGTATAGGAGATACCTGAAAACATATCACACTTTTCATCATAGTGCTTTTACCAATGCATAAAATGCATGGAGAAGTCATTTCGAATGACTGGTCCTCAGTGTTGTGAGAACGATGACTGGTTAAAATTTTTGGTGGTTTCTTGTTCAGTCCATAGGCCTACATCATGTGGCAAACCGGTGAGCATGTGGCTCTATTAGTATAGGAGATACCTGAAAACATATCACACTTTTCATCATAGTGCTTTTACCAATGCATAAAATGCATGGAGAAGTCATTTCGAATGACTGGTCCTCAGTGTTGTGAGAACGATGACTGGTTAAAATTTTTGGTGGTTTCTTGTTCAGTCCATAGGCCTACATCATGTGGCAAACCGGTGAGCATGTGGCTCTATTAGTATAGGAGATACCTGAAAACATATCACACTTTTCATCATAGTGCTTTTACCAATGCATAAAATGCATGGAGAAGTCATTTCGAATGACTGGTCCTCAGTGTTGTGAGAACGATGACTGGTTAAAATTTTTGGTGGTTTCTTGTTCAGTCCATAGGCCTACATCATGTGGCAAACCGGTGAGCATGTGGCTCTATTAGTATAGGAGATACCTGAAAACATATCACACTTTTCATCATAGTGCTTTTACCAATGCATAAAATGCATGGAGAAGTCATTTCGAATGACTGGTCCTCAGTGTTGTGAGAACGATGACTGGTTAAAATTTTTGGTGGTTTCTTGTTCAGTCCATAGGCCTACATCATGTGGCAAACCGGTGAGCATGTGGCTCTATTAGTATAGGAGATACCTGAAAACATATCACACTTTTCATCATAGTGCTTTTACCAATGCATAAAATGCATGGAGAAGTCATTTCGAATGACTGGTCCTCAGTGTTGTGAGAACGATGACTGGTTAAAATTTTTGGTGGTTTCTTGTTCAGTCCATAGGCCTACATCATGTGGCAAACCGGTGAGCATGTGGCTCTATTAGTATAGGAGATACCTGAAAACATATCACACTTTTCATCATAGTGCTTTTACCAATGCATAAAATGCATGGAGAAGTCATTTCGAATGACTGGTCCTCAGTGTTGTGAGAACGATGACTGGTTAAAATTTTTGGTGGTTTCTTGTTCAGTCCATAGGCCTACATCATGTGGCAAACCGGTGAGCATGTGGCTCTATTAGTATAGGAGATACCTGAAAACATATCACACTTTTCATCATAGTGCTTTTACCAATGCATAAAATGCATGGAGAAGTCATTTCGAATGACTGGTCCTCAGTGTTGTGAGAACGATGACTGGTTAAAATTTTTGGTGGTTTCTTGTTCAGTCCATAGGCCTACATCATGTGGCAAACCGGTGAGCATGTGGCTCTATTAGTATAGGAGATACCTGAAAACATATCACACTTTTCATCATAGTGCTTTTACCAATGCATAAAATGCATGGAGAAGTCATTTCGAATGACTGGTCCTCAGTGTTGTGAGAACGATGACTGGTTAAAATTTTTGGTGGTTTCTTGTTCAGTCCATAGGCCTACATCATGTGGCAAACCGGTGAGCATGTGGCTCTATTAGTATAGGAGATACCTGAAAACATATCACACTTTTCATCATAGTGCTTTTACCAATGCATAAAATGCATGGAGAAGTCATTTCGAATGACTGGTCCTCAGTGTTGTGAGAACGATGACTGGTTAAAATTTTTGGTGGTTTCTTGTTCAGTCCATAGGCCTACATCATGTGGCAAACCGGTGAGCATGTGGCTCTATTAGTATAGGAGATACCTGAAAACATATCACACTTTTCATCATAGTGCTTTTACCAATGCATAAAATGCATGGAGAAGTCATTTCGAATGACTGGTCCTCAGTGTTGTGAGAACGATGACTGGTTAAAATTTTTGGTGGTTTCTTGTTCAGTCCATAGGCCTACATCATGTGGCAAACCGGTGAGCATGTGGCTCTATTAGTATAGGAGATACCTGAAAACATATCACACTTTTCATCATAGTGCTTTTACCAATGCATAAAATGCATGGAGAAGTCATTTCGAATGACTGGTCCTCAGTGTTGTGAGAACGATGACTGGTTAAAATTTTTGGTGGTTTCTTGTTCAGTCCATAGGCCTACATCATGTGGCAAACCGGTGAGCATGTGGCTCTATTAGTATAGGAGATACCTGAAAACATATCACACTTTTCATCATAGTGCTTTTACCAATGCATAAAATGCATGGAGAAGTCATTTCGAATGACTGGTCCTCAGTGTTGTGAGAACGATGACTGGTTAAAATTTTTGGTGGTTTCTTGTTCAGTCCATAGGCCTACATCATGTGGCAAACCGGTGAGCATGTGGCTCTATTAGTATAGGAGATACCTGAAAACATATCACACTTTTCATCATAGTGCTTTTACCAATGCATAAAATGCATGGAGAAGTCATTTCGAATGACTGGTCCTCAGTGTTGTGAGAACGATGACTGGTTAAAATTTTTGGTGGTTTCTTGTTCAGTCCATAGGCCTACATCATGTGGCAAACCGGTGAGCATGTGGCTCTATTAGTATAGGAGATACCTGAAAACATATCACACTTTTCATCATAGTGCTTTTACCAATGCATAAAATGCATGGAGAAGTCATTTCGAATGACTGGTCCTCAGTGTTGTGAGAACGATGACTGGTTAAAATTTTTGGTGGTTTCTTGTTCAGTCCATAGGCCTACATCATGTGGCAAACCGGTGAGCATGTGGCTCTATTAGTATAGGAGATACCTGAAAACATATCACACTTTTCATCATAGTGCTTTTACCAATGCATAAAATGCATGGAGAAGTCATTTCGAATGACTGGTCCTCAGTGTTGTGAGAACGATGACTGGTTAAAATTTTTGGTGGTTTCTTGTTCAGTCCATAGGCCTACATCATGTGGCAAACCGGTGAGCATGTGGCTCTATTAGTATAGGAGATACCTGAAAACATATCACACTTTTCATCATAGTGCTTTTACCAATGCATAAAATGCATGGAGAAGTCATTTCGAATGACTGGTCCTCAGTGTTGTGAGAACGATGACTGGTTAAAATTTTTGGTGGTTTCTTGTTCAGTCCATAGGCCTACATCATGTGGCAAACCGGTGAGCATGTGGCTCTATTAGTATAGGAGATACCTGAAAACATATCACACTTTTCATCATAGTGCTTTTACCAATGCATAAAATGCATGGAGAAGTCATTTCGAATGACTGGTCCTCAGTGTTGTGAGAACGATGACTGGTTAAAATTTTTGGTGGTTTCTTGTTCAGTCCATAGGCCTACATCATGTGGCAAACCGGTGAGCATGTGGCTCTATTAGTATAGGAGATACCTGAAAACATATCACACTTTTCATCATAGTGCTTTTACCAATGCATAAAATGCATGGAGAAGTCATTTCGAATGACTGGTCCTCAGTGTTGTGAGAACGATGACTGGTTAAAATTTTTGGTGGTTTCTTGTTCAGTCCATAGGCCTACATCATGTGGCAAACCGGTGAGCATGTGGCTCTATTAGTATAGGAGATACCTGAAAACATATCACACTTTTCATCATAGTGCTTTTACCAATGCATAAAATGCATGGAGAAGTCATTTCGAATGACTGGTCCTCAGTGTTGTGAGAACGATGACTGGTTAAAATTTTTGGTGGTTTCTTGTTCAGTCCATAGGCCTACATCATGTGGCAAACCGGTGAGCATGTGGCTCTATTAGTATAGGAGATACCTGAAAACATATCACACTTTTCATCATAGTGCTTTTACCAATGCATAAAATGCATGGAGAAGTCATTTCGAATGACTGGTCCTCAGTGTTGTGAGAACGATGACTGGTTAAAATTTTTGGTGGTTTCTTGTTCAGTCCATAGGCCTACATCATGTGGCAAACCGGTGAGCATGTGGCTCTATTAGTATAGGAGATACCTGAAAACATATCACACTTTTCATCATAGTGCTTTTACCAATGCATAAAATGCATGGAGAAGTCATTTCGAATGACTGGTCCTCAGTGTTGTGAGAACGATGACTGGTTAAAATTTTTGGTGGTTTCTTGTTCAGTCCATAGGCCTACATCATGTGGCAAACCGGTGAGCATGTGGCTCTATTAGTATAGGAGATACCTGAAAACATATCACACTTTTCATCATAGTGCTTTTACCAATGCATAAAATGCATGGAGAAGTCATTTCGAATGACTGGTCCTCAGTGTTGTGAGAACGATGACTGGTTAAAATTTTTGGTGGTTTCTTGTTCAGTCCATAGGCCTACATCATGTGGCAAACCGGTGAGCATGTGGCTCTATTAGTATAGGAGATACCTGAAAACATATCACACTTTTCATCATAGTGCTTTTACCAATGCATAAAATGCATGGAGAAGTCATTTCGAATGACTGGTCCTCAGTGTTGTGAGAACGATGACTGGTTAAAATTTTTGGTGGTTTCTTGTTCAGTCCATAGGCCTACATCATGTGGCAAACCGGTGAGCATGTGGCTCTATTAGTATAGGAGATACCTGAAAACATATCACACTTTTCATCATAGTGCTTTTACCAATGCATAAAATGCATGGAGAAGTCATTTCGAATGACTGGTCCTCAGTGTT
Source organism: Ranitomeya imitator (assembly GCF_032444005.1). Lineage (NCBI taxonomy): Eukaryota > Metazoa > Chordata > Amphibia > Anura > Dendrobatidae > Ranitomeya > Ranitomeya imitator. The sequence continues at coordinate 10,800 of NW_027194717.1, forward strand.
GTGAGAACGATGACTGGTTAAAATTTTTGGTGGTTTCTTGTTCAGTCCATAGGCCTACATCATGTGGCAAACCGGTGAGCATGTGGCTCTATTAGTATAGGAGATACCTGAAAACATATCACACTTTTCATCATAGTGCTTTTACCAATGCATAAAATGCATGGAGAAGTCATTTCGAATGACTGGTCCTCAGTGTTGTGAGAACGATGACTGGTTAAAATTTTTGGTGGTTTCTTGTTCAGTCCATAGGCCTACATCATGTGGCAAACCGGTGAGCATGTGGCTCTATTAGTATAGGAGATACCTGAAAACATATCACACTTTTCATCATAGTGCTTTTACCAATGCATAAAATGCATGGAGAAGTCATTTCGAATGACTGGTCCTCAGTGTTGTGAGAACGATGACTGGTTAAAATTTTTGGTGGTTTCTTGTTCAGTCCATAGGCCTACATCATGTGGCAAACCGGTGAGCATGTGGCTCTATTAGTATAGGAGATACCTGAAAACATATCACACTTTTCATCATAGTGCTTTTACCAATGCATAAAATGCATGGAGAAGTCATTTCGAATGACTGGTCCTCAGTGTTGTGAGAACGATGACTGGTTAAAATTTTTGGTGGTTTCTTGTTCAGTCCATAGGCCTACATCATGTGGCAAACCGGTGAGCATGTGGCTCTATTAGTATAGGAGATACCTGAAAACATATCACACTTTTCATCATAGTGCTTTTACCAATGCATAAAATGCATGGAGAAGTCATTTCGAATGACTGGTCCTCAGTGTTGTGAGAACGATGACTGGTTAAAATTTTTGGTGGTTTCTTGTTCAGTCCATAGGCCTACATCATGTGGCAAACCGGTGAGCATGTGGCTCTATTAGTATAGGAGATACCTGAAAACATATCACACTTTTCATCATAGTGCTTTTACCAATGCATAAAATGCATGGAGAAGTCATTTCGAATGACTGGTCCTCAGTGTTGTGAGAACGATGACTGGTTAAAATTTTTGGTGGTTTCTTGTTCAGTCCATAGGCCTACATCATGTGGCAAACCGGTGAGCATGTGGCTCTATTAGTATAGGAGATACCTGAAAACATATCACACTTTTCATCATAGTGCTTTTACCAATGCATAAAATGCATGGAGAAGTCATTTCGAATGACTGGTCCTCAGTGTTGTGAGAACGATGACTGGTTAAAATTTTTGGTGGTTTCTTGTTCAGTCCATAGGCCTACATCATGTGGCAAACCGGTGAGCATGTGGCTCTATTAGTATAGGAGATACCTGAAAACATATCACACTTTTCATCATAGTGCTTTTACCAATGCATAAAATGCATGGAGAAGTCATTTCGAATGACTGGTCCTCAGTGTTGTGAGAACGATGACTGGTTAAAATTTTTGGTGGTTTCTTGTTCAGTCCATAGGCCTACATCATGTGGCAAACCGGTGAGCATGTGGCTCTATTAGTATAGGAGATACCTGAAAACATATCACACTTTTCATCATAGTGCTTTTACCAATGCATAAAATGCATGGAGAAGTCATTTCGAATGACTGGTCCTCAGTGTTGTGAGAACGATGACTGGTTAAAATTTTTGGTGGTTTCTTGTTCAGTCCATAGGCCTACATCATGTGGCAAACCGGTGAGCATGTGGCTCTATTAGTATAGGAGATACCTGAAAACATATCACACTTTTCATCATAGTGCTTTTACCAATGCATAAAATGCATGGAGAAGTCATTTCGAATGACTGGTCCTCAGTGTTGTGAGAACGATGACTGGTTAAAATTTTTGGTGGTTTCTTGTTCAGTCCATAGGCCTACATCATGTGGCAAACCGGTGAGCATGTGGCTCTATTAGTATAGGAGATACCTGAAAACATATCACACTTTTCATCATAGTGCTTTTACCAATGCATAAAATGCATGGAGAAGTCATTTCGAATGACTGGTCCTCAGTGTTGTGAGAACGATGACTGGTTAAAATTTTTGGTGGTTTCTTGTTCAGTCCATAGGCCTACATCATGTGGCAAACCGGTGAGCATGTGGCTCTATTAGTATAGGAGATACCTGAAAACATATCACACTTTTCATCATAGTGCTTTTACCAATGCATAAAATGCATGGAGAAGTCATTTCGAATGACTGGTCCTCAGTGTTGTGAGAACGATGACTGGTTAAAATTTTTGGTGGTTTCTTGTTCAGTCCATAGGCCTACATCATGTGGCAAACCGGTGAGCATGTGGCTCTATTAGTATAGGAGATACCTGAAAACATATCACACTTTTCATCATAGTGCTTTTACCAATGCATAAAATGCATGGAGAAGTCATTTCGAATGACTGGTCCTCAGTGTTGTGAGAACGATGACTGGTTAAAATTTTTGGTGGTTTCTTGTTCAGTCCATAGGCCTACATCATGTGGCAAACCGGTGAGCATGTGGCTCTATTAGTATAGGAGATACCTGAAAACATATCACACTTTTCATCATAGTGCATTTACCAATGCATAAAATGCATGGAGAAGTCATTTCGAATGACTGGTCCTCAGTGTTGTGAGAACGATGACTGGTTAAAATTTTTGGTGGTTTCTTGTTCAGTCCATAGGCCTACATCATGTGGCAAACCGGTGAGCATGTGGCTCTATTAGTATAGGAGATACCTGAAAACATATCACACTTTTCATCATAGTGCTTTTACCAATGCATAAAATGCATGGAGAAGTCATTTCGAATGACTGGTCCTCAGTGTTGTGAGAACGATGACTGGTTAAAATTTTTGGTGGTTTCTTGTTCAGTCCATAGGCCTACATCATGTGGCAAACCGGTGAGCATGTGGCTCTATTAGTATAGGAGATACCTGAAAACATATCACACTTTTCATCATAGTGTTTTTACCAATGCATAAAATGCATGGAGAAGTCATTTCGAATGACTGGTCCTCAGTGTTGTGAGAACGATGACTGGTTAAAATTTTTGGTGGTTTCTTGTTCAGTCCATAGGCCTACATCATGTGGCAAACCGGTGAGCATGTGGCTTTATTAGTATAGGAGATACCTGAAAACATATCACACTTTTCATCATAGTGCTTTTACCAATGCATAAAATGCATGGAGAAGTCATTTCGAATGACTGGTCCTCAGTGTTGTGAGTACGATGACTGGTTAAAATTTTTGGTGGTTTCTTGTTCAGTCCATAGGCCTACATCATGTGGCAAACCCGTGAGCATGTGGCTTTATTAGTATAGGAAATACCTGAAAACATATCACAATTTTCATCATAGTGCTTTTACCAATGCATAAAATGCATGGAGAAGTCATTTCGAATGACTGGTCCTCAGTGTTGTGAGAACGATGACTGGTTAAAATTTTTGGTGGTTTCTTGTTCAGTCCATAGGCCTACATCATGTGGCAAACCGGTGAGCATGTGGCTCTATTAGTATAGGAGATACCTGAAAACATATCACACTTTTCATCATAGTGCTTTTACCAATGCATAAAATGCATGGAGAAGTCATTTCGAATGACTGGTCCTCAGTGTTGTGAGAACGATGACTGGTTAAAATTTTTGGTGGTTTCTTGTTCAGTCCATAGGCCTACATCATGTGGCAAACCGGTGAGCATGTGGCTTTATTAGTATAGGAGATACCTGAAAACATATCACACTTTTCATCATAGTGCTTTTACCAATGCATAAAATGCATGGAGAAGTCATTTCGAATGACTGGTCCTCAGTGTTGTGAGTACGATGACTGGTTAAAATTTTTGGTGGTTTCTTGTTCAGTCCATAGGCCTACATCATGTGGCAAACCCGTGAGCATGTGGCTTTATTAGTATAGGAAATACCTGAAAACATATCACAATTTTCATCATAGTGCTTTTACCAATGCATAAAATGCATGGAGAAGTCATTTCGAATGACTGGTCCTCAGTGTTGTGAGAACGATGACTGGTTAAAATTTTTGGTGGTTTCTTGTTCAGTCCATAGGCCTACATCATGTGGCAAACCGGTGAGCATGTGGCTCTATTAGTATAGGAGATACCTGAAAACATATCACACTTTTCATCATAGTGCTTTTACCAATGCATAAAATGCATGGAGAAGTCATTTCGAATGACTGGTCCTCAGTGTTGTGAGAACGATGACTGGTTAAAATTTTTGGTGGTTTCTTGTTCAGTCCATAGGCCTACATCATGTGGCAAACCGGTGAGCATGTGGCTCTATTAGTATAGGAGATACCTGAAAACATATCACACTTTTCATCATAGTGCTTTTACCAATGCATAAAATGCATGGAGAAGTCATTTCGAATGACTGGTCCTCAGTGTTGTGAGAACGATGACTGGTTAAAATTTTTGGTGGTTTCTTGTTCAGTCCATAGGCCTACATCATGTGGCAAACCGGTGAGCATGTGGCTCTAATAGTATAGGAGATACCTGAAAACATATCACACTTTTCATCATAGTGCATTTACCAATGCATAAAATGCATGGAGAAGTCATTTCGAATGACTGGTCCTCAGTGTTGTGAGAACGATGACTGGTTAAAATTTTTGGTGGTTTCTTGTTCAGTCCATAGGCCTACATCATGTGGCAAACCGGTGAGCATGTGGCTCTATTAGTATAGGAGATACCTGAAAACATATCACACTTTTCATCATAGTGCTTTTACCAATGCATAAAATGCATGGAGAAGTCATTTCGAATGACTGGTCCTCAGTGTTGTGAGAACGATGACTGGTTAAAATTTTTGGTGGTTTCTTGTTCAGTCCATAGGCCTACATCATGTGGCAAACCGGTGAGCATGTGGCTCTATTAGTATAGGAGATACCTGAAAACATATCACACTTTTCATCATAGTGCTTTTACCAATGCATAAAATGCATGGAGAAGTCATTTCGAATGACTGGTCCTCAGTGTTGTGAGAACGATGACTGGTTAAAATTTTTGGTGGTTTCTTGTTCAGTCCATAGGCTTACATCATGTGGCAAACCGGTGAGCATGTGGCTCTATTAGTATAGGAGATACCTGAAAACATATCACACTTTTCATCATAGTGCTTTTACCAATGCATAAAATGCATGGAGAAGTCATTTCGAATGACTGGTCCTCAGTGTTGTGAGAACGATGACTGGTTAAAATTTTTGGTGGTTTCTTGTTCAGTCCATAGGCCTACATCATGTGGCAAACCGGTGAGCATGTGGCTCTATTAGTATAGGAGATACCTGAAAACATATCACACTTTTCATCATAGTGCTTTTACCAATGCATAAAATGCATGGAGAAGTCATTTCGAATGACTGGTCCTCAGTGTTGTGAGAACGATGACTGGTTAAAATTTTTGGTGGTTTCTTGTTCAGTCCATAGGCCTACATCATGTGGCAAACCGGTGAGCATGTGGCTCTATTAGTATAGGAGATACCTGAAAACATATCACACTTTTCATCATAGTGCTTTTACCAATGCATAAAATGCATGGAGAAGTCATTTCGAATGACTGGTCCTCAGTGTTGTGAGAACGATGACTGGTTAAAATTTTTGGTGGTTTCTTGTTCAGTCCATAGGCCTACATCATGTGGCAAACCGGTGAGCATGTGGCTCTAATAGTATAGGAGATACCTGAAAACATATCACACTTTTCATCATAGTGCATTTACCAATGCATAAAATGCATGGAGAAGTCATTTCGAATGACTGGTCCTCAGTGTTGTGAGAACGATGACTGGTTAAAATTTTTGGTGGTTTCTTGTTCAGTCCATAGGCCTACATCATGTGGCAAACCGGTGAGCATGTGGCTCTATTAGTATAGGAGATACCTGAAAACATATCACACTTTTCATCATAGTGCTTTTACCAATGCATAAAATGCATGGAGAAGTCATTTCGAATGACTGGTCCTCAGTGTTGTGAGAACGATGACTGGTTAAAATTTTTGGTGGTTTCTTGTTCAGTCCATAGGCCTACATCATGTGGCAAACCGGTGAGCATGTGGCTCTATTAGTATAGGAGATACCTGAAAACATATCACACTTTTCATCATAGTGCTTTTACCAATGCATAAAATGCATGGAGAAGTCATTTCGAATGACTGGTCCTCAGTGTTGTGAGAACGATGACTGGTTAAAATTTTTGGTGGTTTCTTGTTCAGTCCATAGGCCTACATCATGTGGCAAACCGGTGAGCATGTGGCTCTATTAGTATAGGAGATACCTGAAAACATATCACACTTTTCATCATAGTGCTTTTACCAATGCATAAAATGCATGGAGAAGTCATTTCGAATGACTGGTCCTCAGTGTTGTGAGAACGATGACTGGTTAAAATTTTTGGTGGTTTCTTGTTCAGTCCATAGGCCTACATCATGTGGCAAACCGGTGAGCATGTGGCTCTAATAGTATAGGAGATACCTGAAAACATATCACACTTTTCATCATAGTGCATTTACCAATGCATAAAATGCATGGAGAAGTCATTTCGAATGACTGGTCCTCAGTGTTGTGAGAACGATGACTGGTTAAAATTTTTGGTGGTTTCTTGTTCAGTCCATAGGCCTACATCATGTGGCAAACCGGTGAGCATGTGGCTCTATTAGTATAGGAGATACCTGAAAACATATCACACTTTTCATCATAGTGCTTTTACCAATGCATAAAATGCATGGAGAAGTCATTTCGAATGACTGGTCCTCAGTGTTGTGAGAACGATGACTGGTTAAAATTTTTGGTGGTTTCTTGTTCAGTCCATAGGCCTACATCATGTGGCAAACCGGTGAGCATGTGGCTCTATTAGTATAGGAGATACCTGAAAACATATCACACTTTTCATCATAGTGCTTTTACCAATGCATAAAATGCATGGAGAAGTCATTTCGAATGACTGGTCCTCAGTGTTGTGAGAACGATGACTGGTTAAAATTTTTGGTGGTTTCTTGTTCAGTCCATAGGCCTACATCATGTGGCAAACCGGTGAGCATGTGGCTCTATTAGTATAGGAGATACCTGAAAACATATCACACTTTTCATCATAGTGCTTTTACCAATGCATAAAATGCATGGAGAAGTCATTTCGAATGACTGGTCCTCAGTGTTGTGAGAACGATGACTGGTTAAAATTTTTGGTGGTTTCTTGTTCAGTCCATAGGCCTACATCATGTGGCAAACCGGTGAGCATGTGGCTCTAATAGTATAGGAGATACCTGAAAACATATCACACTTTTCATCATAGTGCATTTACCAATGCATAAAATGCATGGAGAAGTCATTTCGAATGACTGGTCCTCAGTGTTGTGAGAACGATGACTGGTTAAAATTTTTGGTGGTTTCTTGTTCAGTCCATAGGCCTACATCATGTGGCAAACCGGTGAGCATGTGGCTCTATTAGTATAGGAGATACCTGAAAACATATCACACTTTTCATCATAGTGCTTTTACCAATGCATAAAATGCATGGAGAAGTCATTTCGAATGACTGGTCCTCAGTGTTGTGAGAACGATGACTGGTTAAAATTTTTGGTGGTTTCTTGTTCAGTCCATAGGCCTACATCATGTGGCAAACCGGTGAGCATGTGGCTCTATTAGTATAGGAGATACCTGAAAACATATCACACTTTTCATCATAGTGTTTTTACCAATGCATAAAATGCATGGAGAAGTCATTTCGAATGACTGGTCCTCAGTGTTGTGAGAACGATGACTGGTTAAAATTTTTGGTGGTTTCTTGTTCAGTCCATAGGCCTACATCATGTGGCAAACCGGTGAGCATGTGGCTTTATTAGTATAGGAGATACCTGAAAACATATCACACTTTTCATCATAGTGCTTTTACCAATGCATAAAATGCATGGAGAAGTCATTTCGAATGACTGGTCCTCAGTGTTGTGAGTACGATGACTGGTTAAAATTTTTGGTGGTTTCTTGTTCAGTCCATAGGCCTACATCATGTGGCAAACCCGTGAGCATGTGGCTTTATTAGTATAGGAAATACCTGAAAACATATCACAATTTTCATCATAGTGCTTTTACCAATGCATAAAATGCATGGAGAAGTCATTTCGAATGACTGGTCCTCAGTGTTGTGAGAACGATGACTGGTTAAAATTTTTGGTGGTTTCTTGTTCAGTCCATGGGCCTACATCATGTGGCAAACCGGTGAGCATGTGGCTCTATTAGTATAGGAGATACCTGAAAACATATCACACTTTTCATCATAGTGCTTTTACCAATGCATAAAATGCATGGAGAAGTCATTTCGAATGACTGGTCCTCAGTGTTGTGAGAACGATGACTGGTTAAAATTTTTGGTGGTTTCTTGTTCAGTCCATAGGCCTACATCATGTGGCAAACCGGTGAGCATGTGGCTCTATTAGTATAGGAGATACCTGAAAACATATCACACTTTTCATCATAGTGCTTTTACCAATGCATAAAATGCATGGAGAAGTCATTTCGAATGACTGGTCCTCAGTGTTGTGAGAACGATGACTGGTTAAAATTTTTGGTGGTTTCTTGTTCAGTCCATAGGCCTACATCATGTGGCAAACCGGTGAGCATGTGGCTCTATTAGTATAGGAGATACCTGAAAACATATCACACTTTTCATCATAGTGCTTTTACCAATGCATAAAATGCATGGAGAAGCCATTTCGAATGACTGGTCCTCAGTGTTGTGAGAACGATGACTGGTTAAAATTTTTGGTGGTTTCTTGTTCAGTCCATAGGCCTACATCATGTGGCAAACCGGTGAGCATGTGGCTCTATTAGTATAGGAGATACCTGAAAACATATCACACTTTTCATCATAGTGCTTTTACCAATGCATAAAATGCATGGAGAAGTCATTTCGAATGACTGGTCCTCAGTGTTGTGAGTACGATGACTGGTTAAAATTTTTGGTGGTTTCTTGTTCAGTCCATAGGCCTACATCATGTGGCAAACCGGTGAGCATGTGGCTCTATTAGTATAGGAGATACCTGAAAACATATCACACTTTTCATCATAGTGCTTTTACCAATGCATAAAATGCATGGAGAAGTCATTTCGAATGACTGGTCCTCAGTGTTGTGAGAACGATGACTGGTTAAAATTTTTGGTGGTTTCTTGTTCAGTCCATGGGCCTACATCATGTGGCAAACCGGTGAGCATGTGGCTCTATTAGCATAGGAGATACCTGAAAACATATCACACTTTTCATCATAGTGCTTTTACCAATGCATAAAATGCATGGAGAAGTCATTTCGAATGACTGGTCCTCAGTGTTGTGAGAACGATGACTGGTTAAAATTTTTGGTGGTTTCTTGTTCAGTCCATAGGCCTACATCATGTGGCAAACCGGTGAGCATGTGGCTCTATTAGTATAGGAGATACCTGAAAACATATCACACTTTTCATCATAGTGCTTTTACCAATGCATAAAATGCATGGAGAAGTCATTTCGAATGACTGGTCCTCAGTGTTGTGAGAACGATGACTGGTTAAAATTTTTGGTGGTTTCTTGTTCAGTCCATAGGCCTACATCATGTGGCAAACCGGTGAGCATGTGGCTCTATTAGTATAGGAGATAACTGAAAACATATCACACTTTTCATCATAGTGCTTTTACCAATGCATAAAATGCATGGAGAAGTCATTTCGAATGACTGGTCCTCAGTGTTGTGAGAACGATGACTGGTTAAAATTTTTGGTGGTTTCTTGTTCAGTCCATAGGCCTACATCATGTGGCAAACCGGTGAGCATGTGGCTCTATTAGTATAGGAGATACCTGAAAACATATCACACTTTTCATCATAGTGCTTTTACCAATGCATAAAATGCATGGAGAAGTCATTTCGAATGACTGGTCCTCAGTGTTGTAAGAACGATGACTGGTTAAAATTTTTGGTGGTTTCTTGTTCAGTCCATAGGCCTACATCATGTGGCAAACCGGTGAGCATGTGGCTCTATTAGTATAGGAGATACCTGAAAACATATCACACTTTAAATCATAGTGCTTTTACCAATGCATAAAATGCATGGAGAAGTCATTTCGAATGACTGGTCCTCAGTGTTGTGAGAACGATGACTGGTTAAAATTTTTGGTGGTTTCTTGTTCAGTCCATAGGCCTACATCATGTGGCAAACCGGTGAGAATGTGGCTCTATTAGTATAGGAGATACCTGAAAACATATCACACTTTTCATCATAGTGCTTTTACCAATGCATAAAATGCATGGAGAAGTCATTTCGAATGACTGGTCCTCAGTGTTGTGAGAACGATGACTGGTTAAAATTTTTGGTGGCTTCTTGTTCAGTCCATAGGCCTACATCATGTGGCAAACCGGTGAGCATGTGGCTCTATTAGTATAGGAGATACCTGAAAACATATCACACTTTTCATCATAGTGCTTTTACCAATGCATAAAATGCATGGAGAAGTCATTTCGAATGACTGGTCCTCAGTGTTGTGAGAACGATGACTGGTTAAAATTTTTGGTGGTTTCTTGTTCAGTCCATAGGCCTACATCATGTGGCAAACCGGTGAGCATGTGGCTCTATTAGTATAGGAGATACCTGAAAACATATCACACTTTTCATCATAGTGCTTTTACCAATGCATAACATGCATGGAGAAGTCATTTCGAATGACTGGTCCTCAGTGTTGTAAGAACGATGACTGGTTAAAATTTTTGGTGGTTTCTTGTTCAGTCCATAGGCCTACATCATGTGGCAAACCGGTGAGCATGTGGCTCTATTAGTATAGGAGATACCTGAAAACATATCACACTTTTCATCATAGTGCTTTTACCAATGCATAAAATGCATGGAGAAGTCATTTCGAATGACTGGTCCTCAGTGTTGTGAGAACGATGACTGGTTAAAATTTTTGGTGGTTTCTTGTTCAGTCCATAGGCCTACATCATGTGGCAAACCGGTGAGCATGTGGCTCTAATAGTATAGGAGATACCTGAAAACATATCACACTTTTCATCATAGTGCATTTACCAATGCATAAAATGCATGGAGAAGTCATTTCGAATGACTGGTCCTCAGTGTTGTGAGAACGATGACTGGTTAAAATTTTTGGTGGTTTCTTGTTCAGTCCATAGGCCTACATCATGTGGCAAACCGGTGAGCATGTGGCTCTATTAGTATAGGAGATACCTGAAAACATATCACACTTTTCATCATAGTGCTTTTACCAATGCATAAAATGCATGGAGAAGTCATTTCGAATGACTGGTCCTCAGTGTTGTGAGAACGATGACTGGTTAAAATTTTTGGTGGCTTCTTGTTCAGTCCATAGGCCTACATCATGTGGCAAACCGGTGAGCATGTGGCTCTATTAGTATAGGAGATACCTGAAAACATATCACACTTTTCATCATAGTGCTTTTACCAATGCAGAAAATGCATGGAGAAGTCATTTCGAATGACTGGTCCTCAGTGTTGTGAGAATGATGACTGGTTAAAATTTTTGGTGGTTTCTTGTTCAGTCCATAGGCCTACATCATGTGGCAAACCGGTGAGCATGTGGCTCTATTAGTATAGGAGATACCTGAAAACATATCACACTTTTCATCATAGTGCTTTTACCAATGCATAAAATGCATGGAGAAGTCATTTCGAATGACTGGTCCTCAGTGTTGTGAGTACGATGACTGGTTAAATTTTTGGTGGTTTCTTGTTCAGTCCATAGGCCTACATCATGTGGCAAACCGGTGAGCATGTGGCTCTATTAGTATAGGAGATACCTGAAAACATATCACACTTTTCATCATAGTGCTTTTACCAATGCATAAAATGCATGGAGAAGTCATTTCGAATGACTGGTCCTCAGTGTTGTGAGAACGATGACTGGTTAAAATTTTGGTGGTTTCTTGTTCAGTCCATAGGCCTACATCATGTGGCAAACCGGTGAGCATGTGGCTCTATTAGTATAGGAGATACCTGAAAACATATCACACTTTTCATCATAGTGCTTTTACCAATGCATAAAATGCATGGAGAAGTCAATTCGAATGACTGGTCCTCAGTGTTGTGAGAACGATGACTGGTTAAAATTTTTGGTGGTTTCTTGTTCAGTCCATGGGCCTACATCATGTGGCAAACCGGTGAGCATGTGACTCTATTAGTATAGGAGATACCTGAAAACATATCACACTTTTCATCATAGTGCTTTTACCAATGCATAAAATGCATGGAGAAGTCATTTCGAATGACTGGTCCTCAGTGTTGTGAGAACGATGACTGGTTAAAATTTTTGGTGGTTTCTTGTTCAGTCCATAGGCCTACATCATGTGGCAAACCGGTGAGCATGTGGCTCTATTAGTATAGGAGATACCTGAAAACATATCACACTTTTCATCATAGTGCTTTTACCAATGCATAAAATGCATGGAGAAGTCATTTCGAATGACTGGTCCTCAGTGTTGTGAGAACGATGACTGGTTAAAATTTTTGGTGGTTTCTTGTTCAGTCCATAGGCCTACATCATGTGGCAAACCGGTGAGCATGTGGCTCTATTAGTATAGGAGATACCTGAAAACATATCACACTTTTCATCATAGTGCTTTTACCAATGCATAAAATGCATGGAGAAGTCATTTCGAATGACTGGTCCTCAGTGTTGTGAGAAAGATGACTGGTTAAAATTTTTGGTGGTTTCTTGTTCAGTCCATAGGCCTACATCATGTGGCAAACCGGTGAGCATGTGGCTCTATTAGTATAGGAGATACCTGAAAACATATCACACTTTTCATCATAGTGCTTTTACCAATGCATAAAATGCATGGAGAAGTCATTTCGAATGACTGGTCCTCAGTGTTGTGAGAACGATGACTGGTTAAAATTTTTGGTGGTTTCTTGTTCAGTCCATAGGCCTACATCATGTGGCAAACCGGTGAGCATGTGGCTCTAATAGTATAGGAGATACCTGAAAACATATCACACTTTTCATCATAGTGCATTTACCAATGCATAAAATGCATGGAGAAGTCATTTCGAATGACTGGTCCTCAGTGTTGTGAGAACGATGACTGGTTAAAATTTTTGGTGGTTTCTTGTTCAGTCCATAGGCCTACATCATGTGGCAAACCGGTGAGCATGTGGCTCTATTAGTATAGGAGATACCTGAAAACATATCACACTTTTCATCATAGTGCTTTTACCAATGCATAAAATGGATGGAGAAGTCATTTCGAATGACTGGTCCTCAGTGTTGTGAGAACGATGACTGGTTAAAATTTTTGGTTGTTTCTTGTTCAGTCCATAGGCCTACATCATGTGGCAAACCGGTGAGCATGTGGCTCTATTAGTATAGGAGATACCTGAAAACATATCACACTTTTCATCATAGTGCTTTTACCAATGCATAAAATGCATGGAGAAGTCATTTCGAATGACTGGTCCTCAGTGTTGTGAGAACGATGACTGGTTAAAATTTTTGGTGGTTTCTTGTTCAGTCCATAGGCCTACATCATGTGGCAAACCGGTGAGCATGTGGCTCTATTAGTATAGGAGATACCTTAAAACATATCACACTTTTCATCATAGTGCTTTTACCAATGCATAAAATGCATGGAGAAGTCATTTCGAATGACTGGTCCTCAGTGTTGTGAGAACGATGACTGGTTAAAATTTTTGGTGGTTTCTTGTTCAGTCCATAGGCCTACATCATGTGGCAAACCGGTGAGCATGTGGCTCTATTAGTATAGGAGATACCTGAAAACATATCACACTTTTCATCATAGTGCTTTTACCAATGCATAAAATGCATGGAGAAGTCATTTCGAATGACTGGTCCTCAGTGTTGTGAGAACGATGACTGGTTAAAATTTTTGGTGATTTCTTGTTCAGTCCATAGGCCTACATCATGTGGCAAACCGGTGAGCATGTGGCTCTATTAGTATAGGAGATACCTGAAAACATATCACACTTTTCATCATAGTGCTTTTACCAATGCATAAAATGCATGGAGAAGTCATTTCGAATGACTGGTCCTCAGTGTTGTGAGAACGATGACTGGTTAAAATTTTTGGTGGTTTCTTGTTCAGTCCATGGGCCTACATCATGTGGCAAACCGGTGAGCATGTGGCTCTATTAGTATAGGAGATACCTGAAAACATATCACACTTTTCATCATAGTGCTTTTACCAATGCATAAAATGCATGGAGAAGTCATTTCGAATGACTGGTCCTCAGTGTTGTGAGAACGATGACTGGTTAAAATTTTTGGTGGTTTCTTGTTCAGTCCATAGGCCTACATCATGTGGCAAACCGGTGAGCATGTGGCTCTATTAGTATAGGAGATACCTGAAAACATATCACACTTTTCATCATAGTGCTTTTACCAATGCAGAAAATGCATGGAGAAGTCATTTCGAATGACTGGTCCTCAGTGTTGTGAGAATGATGACTGGTTAAAATTTTTGGTGGTTTCTTGTTCAGTCCATAGGCCTACATCATGTGGCAAACCGGTGAGCATGTGGCTCTATTAGTATAGGAGATACCTGAAAACATATCACACTTTTCATCATAGTGCTTTTACCAATGCATAAAATGCATGGAGAAGTCATTTCGAATGACTGGTCCTCAGTGTTGTGAGTACGATGACTGGTTAAATTTTTGGTGGTTTCTTGTTCAGTCCATAGGCCTACATCATGTGGCAAACCGGTGAGCATGTGGCTCTATTAGTATAGGAGATACCTGAAAACATATCACACTTTTCATCATAGTGCTTTTACCAATGCATAAAATGCATGGAGAAGTCATTTCGAATGACTGGTCCTCAGTGTTGTGAGAACGATGACTGGTTAAAATTTTGGTGGTTTCTTGTTCAGTCCATAGGCCTACATCATGTGGCAAACCGGTGAGCATGTGGCTCTATTAGTATAGGAGATACCTGAAAACATATCACACTTTTCATCATAGTGCTTTTACCAATGCATAAAATGCATGGAGAAGTCATTTCGAATGACTGGTCCTCAGTGTTGTGAGAACGATGACTGGTTAAAATTTTTGGTGGTTTCTTGTTCAGTCCATAGGCCTACATCATGTGGCAAACCGGTGAGCATGTGGCTCTATTAGTATAGGAGATACCTGAAAACATATCACACTTTTCATCATAGTGCTTTTACCAATGCATAAAATGCATGGAGAAGTCATTTCGAATGACTGGTCCTCAGTGTTGTGAGAACGATGACTGGTTAAAATTTTTGGTGGTTTCTTGTTCAGTCCATAGGCCTACATCATGTGGCAAACCGGTGAGCATGTGGCTCTATTAGTATAGGAGATACCTGAAAACATATCACACTTTTCATCATAGTGCTTTTACCAATGCATAAAATGCATGGAGAAGTCATTTCGAATGACTGGTCCTCAGTGTTGTGAGAACGATGACTGGTTAAAATTTTTGGTGGTTTCTTGTTCAGTCCATAGGCCTACATCATGTGGCAAACCGGTGAGCATGTGGCTCTAATAGTATAGGAGATACCTGAAAACATATCACACTTTTCATCATAGTGCATTTACCAATGCATAAAATGCATGGAGAAGTCATTTCGAATGACTGGTCCTCAGTGTTGTGAGAACGATGACTGGTTAAAATTTTTGGTGGTTTCTTGTTCAGTCCATAGGCCTACATCATGTGGCAAACCGGTGAGCATGTGGCTCTATTAGTATAGGAGATACCTGAAAACATATCACACTTTTCATCATAGTGCTTTTACCAATGCATAAAATGCATGGAGAAGTCATTTCGAATGACTGGTCCTCAGTGTTGTGAGAACGATGACTGGTTAAAATTTTTGGTTGTTTCTTGTTCAGTCCATAGGCCTACATCATGTGGCAAACCGGTGAGCATGTGGCTCTATTAGTATAGGAGATACCTGAAAACATATCACACTTTTCATCATAGTGCTTTTACCAATGCATAAAATGCATGGAGAAGTCATTTCGAATGACTGGTCCTCAGTGTTGTGAGAACGATGACTGGTTAAAATTTTTGGTGGTTTCTTGTTCAGTCCATAGGCCTACATCATGTGGCAAACCGGTGAGCATGTGGCTCTATTAGTATAGGAGATACCTTAAAACATATCACACTTTTCATCATAGTGCTTTTACCAATGCATAAAATGCATGGAGAAGTCATTTCGAATGACTGGTCCTCAGTGTTGTGAGAACGATGACTGGTTAAAATTTTTGGTGGTTTCTTGTTCAGTCCATAGGCCTACATCATGTGGCAAACCGGTGAGCATGTGGCTCTATTAGTATAGGAGATACCTGAAAACATATCACACTTTTCATCATAGTGCTTTTACCAATGCATAAAATGCATGGAGAAGTCATTTCGAATGACTGGTCCTCAGTGTTGTGAGAACGATGACTGGTTAAAATTTTTGGTGGTTTCTTGTTCAGTCCATGGGCCTACATCATGTGGCAAACCGGTGAGCATGTGGCTCTATTAGTATAGGAGATACCTGAAAACATATCACACTTTTCATCATAGTGCTTTTACCAATGCATAAAATGCATGGAGAAGTCATTTCGAATGACTGGTCCTCAGTGTTGTGAGAACGATGACTGGTTAAAATTTTTGGTGGTTTCTTGTTCAGTCCATAGGCCTACATCATGTGGCAAACCGGTGAGCATGTGGCTCTATTAGTATAGGAGATACCTGAAAACATATCACACTTTTCATCATAGTGCTTTTACCAATGCATAAAATGCATGGAGAAGTCATTTCGAATGACTGGTCCTCAGTGTTGTGAGAACGATGACTGGTTAAAATTTTGGTGGTTTCTTGTTCAGTCCATAGGCCTACATCATGTGGCAAACCGGTGAGCATGTGGCTCTATTAGTATAGGAGATACCTGAAAACATATCACACTTTTCATCATAGTGCTTTTACCAATGCATAAAATGCATGGAGAAGTCAATTCGAATGACTGGTCCTCAGTGTTGTGAGAACGATGACTGGTTAAAATTTTTGGTGGTTTCTTGTTCAGTCCATGGGCCTACATCATGTGGCAAACCGGTGAGCATGTGACTCTATTAGTATAGGAGATACCTGAAAACATATCACACTTTTCATCATAGTGCTTTTACCAATGCATAAAATGCATGGAGAAGTCATTTCGAATGACTGGTCCTCAGTGTTGTGAGAACGATGACTGGTTAAAATTTTTGGTGGTTTCTTGTTCAGTCCATGGGCCTACATCATGTGGCAAACCGGTGAGCATGTGGCTCTATTAGTATAGGAGATACCTGAAAACATATCACACTTTTCATCATAGTGCTTTTACCAATGCATAAAATGCATGGAGAAGTCATTTCGAATGACTGGTCCTCAGTGTTGTGAGAACGATGACTGGTTAAAATTTTTGGTGGTTTCTTGTTCAGTCCATAGGCCTACATCATGTGGCAAACCGGTGAGCATGTGGCTCTATTAGTATAGGAGATACCTGAAAACATATCACACTTTTCATCATAGTGCTTTTACCAATGCATAAAATGCATGGAGAAGTCATTTCGAATGACTGGTCCTCAGTTTTGTGAGAACGATGGCTGGTTAAAATTTTTGGTGGTTTCTTGTTCAGTCCATAGGCCTACATCATGTGGCAAACCGGTGAGCATGTGGCTCTATTAGTATAGGAGATACCTGAAAACATATCACACTTTTCATCATAGTGCTTTTACCAATGCATAAAATGCATGGAGAAGTCATTTCGAATGACTGGTCCTCAGTGTTGTGAGAACGATGACTGGTTAAAATTTTGGTGGTTTCTTGTTCAGTCCATAGGCCTACATCATGTGGCAAACCGGTGAGCATGTGGCTCTATTAGTATAGGAGATACCTGAAAACATATCACACTTTTCATCATAGTGCTTTTACCAATGCATAAAATGCATGGAGAAGTCAATTCGAATGACTGGTCCTCAGTGTTGTGAGAACGATGACTGGTTAAAATTTTTGGTGGTTTCTTGTTCAGTCCATGGGCCTACATCATGTGGCAAACCGGTGAGCATGTGACTCTATTAGTATAGGAGATACCTGAAAACATATCACACTTTTCATCATAGTGCTTTTACCAATGCATAAAATGCATGGAGAAGTCATTTCGAATGACTGGTCCTCAGTGTTGTGAGAACGATGACTGGTTAAAATTTTTGGTGGTTTCTTGTTCAGTCCATGGGCCTACATCATGTGGCAAACCGGTGAGCATGTGGCTCTATTAGTATAGGAGATACCTGAAAACATATCACA
Organism: Ranitomeya imitator; assembly: GCF_032444005.1. NCBI lineage: Eukaryota > Metazoa > Chordata > Amphibia > Anura > Dendrobatidae > Ranitomeya > Ranitomeya imitator. Next base: position 29,041 of record NW_027194717.1, read on the forward strand.
CTTTTCATCATAGTGCTTTTACCAATGCATAAAATGCATGGAGAAGTCATTTCGAATGACTGGTCCTCAGTGTTGTGAGAACGATGACTGGTTAAAATTTTTGGTGGTTTCTTGTTCAGTCCATAGGCCTACATCATGTGGCAAACCGGTGAGCATGTGGCTCTATTAGTATAGGAGATACCTGAAAACATATCACACTTTTCATCATAGTGCTTTTACCAATGCATAAAATGCATGGAGAAGTCATTTCGAATGACTGGTCCTCAGTGTTGTGAGAACGATGACTGGTTAAAATTTTTGGTGGTTTCTTGTTCAGTCCATAGGCCTACATCATGTGGCAAACCGGTGAGCATGTGGCTCTATTAGTATAGGAGATACCTGAAAACATATCACACTTTTCATCATAGTGCTTTTACCAATGCATAAAATGCATGGAGAAGTCATTTCGAATGACTGGTCCTCAGTGTTGTGAGAACGATGACTGGTTAAAATTTTTGGTGGTTTCTTGTTCAGTCCATAGGCCTACATCATGTGGCAAACCGGTGAGCATGTGGCTCTATTAGTATAGGAGATACCTGAAAACATATCACACTTTTCATCATAGTGCTTTTACCAATGCATAAAATGCATGGAGAAGTCATTTCGAATGACTGGTCCTCAGTGTTGTGAGAACGATGACTGGTTAAAATTTTGGTGGTTTCTTGTTCAGTCCATAGGCCTACATCATGTGGCAAACCGGTGAGCATGTGGCTCTATTAGTATAGGAGATACCTGAAAACATATCACACTTTTCATCATAGTGCTTTTACCAATGCATAAAATGCATGGAGAAGTCAATTCGAATGACTGGTCCTCAGTGTTGTGAGAACGATGACTGGTTAAAATTTTTGGTGGTTTCTTGTTCAGTCCATGGGCCTACATCATGTGGCAAACCGGTGAGCATGTGACTCTATTAGTATAGGAGATACCTGAAAACATATCACACTTTTCATCATAGTGCTTTTACCAATGCATAAAATGCATGGAGAAGTCATTTCGAATGACTGGTCCTCAGTGTTGTGAGAACGATGACTGGTTAAAATTTTTGGTGGTTTCTTGTTCAGTCCATGGGCCTACATCATGTGGCAAACCGGTGAGCATGTGGCTCTATTAGTATAGGAGATACCTGAAAACATATCACACTTTTCATCATAGTGCTTTTACCAATGCATAAAATGCATGGAGAAGTCATTTCGAATGACTGGTCCTCAGTGTTGTGAGAACGATGACTGGTTAAAATTTTTGGTGGTTTCTTGTTCAGTCCATAGGCCTACATCATGTGGCAAACCGGTGAGCATGTGGCTCTATTAGTATAGGAGATACCTGAAAACATATCACACTTTTCATCATAGTGCTTTTACCAATGCATAAAATGCATGGAGAAGTCATTTCGAATGACTGGTCCTCAGTGTTGTGAGAACGATGACTGGTTAAAATTTTTGGTGGTTTCTTGTTCAGTCCATAGGCCTACATCATGTGGCAAACCGGTGAGCATGTGGCTCTATTAGTATAGGAGATACCTGAAAACATATCACACTTTTCATCATAGTGCTTTTACCAATGCATAAAATGCATGGAGAAGTCATTTCGAATGACTGGTCCTCAGTGTTGTGAGAACGATGACTGGTTAAAATTTTGGTGGTTTCTTGTTCAGTCCATAGGCCTACATCATGTGGCAAACCGGTGAGCATGTGGCTCTATTAGTATAGGAGATACCTGAAAACATATCACACTTTTCATCATAGTGCTTTTACCAATGCATAATATGCATGGAGAAGTCAATTCGAATGACTGGTCCTCAGTGTTGTGAGAACGATGACTGGTTAAAATTTTTGGTGGTTTCTTGTTCAGTCCATGGGCCTACATCATGTGGCAAACCGGTGAGCATGTGACTCTATTAGTATAGGAGATACCTGAAAACATATCACACTTTTCATCATAGTGCTTTTACCAATGCATAAAATGCATGGAGAAGTCATTTCGAATGACTGGTCCTCAGTGTTGTGAGAACGATGACTGGTTAAAATTTTTGGTGGTTTCTTGTTCAGTCCATAGGCCTACATCATGTGGCAAACCGGTGAGCATGTGGCTCTATTAGTATAGGAGATACCTGAAAACATATCACACTTTTCATCATAGTGCTTTTACCAATGCATAAAATGCATGGAGAAGTCATTTCGAATGACTGGTCCTCAGTGTTGTAAGAACGATGACTGGTTAAAATTTTTGGTGGTTTCTTGTTCAGTCCATAGGCCTACATCATGTGGCAAACCGGTGAGCATGTGGCTCTATTAGTATAGGAGATACCTGAAAACATATCACACTTTAAATCATAGTGCTTTTACCAATGCATAAAATGCATGGAGAAGTCATTTCGAATGACTGGTCCTCAGTGTTGTGAGAACGATGACTGGTTAAAATTTTTGGTGGTTTCTTGTTCAGGCCATAGGCCTACATCATGTGGCAAACCGGTGAGAATGTGGCTCTATTAGTATAGGAGATACCTGAAAACATATCACACTTTTCATCATAGTGCTTTTACCAATGCATAAAATGCATGGAGAAGTCATTTCGAATGACTGGTCCTCAGTGTTGTGAGAACGATGACTGGTTAAAATTTTTGGTGGCTTCTTGTTCAGTCCATAGGCCTACATCATGTGGCAAACCGGTGAGCATGTGGCTCTATTAGTATAGGAGATACCTGAAAACATATCACACTTTTCATCATAGTGCTTTTACCAATGCATAAAATGCATGGAGAAGTCATTTCGAATGACTGGTCCTCAGTGTTGTGAGAACGATGACTGGTTAAAATTTTTGGTGGTTTCTTGTTCAGTCCATAGGCCTACATCATGTGGCAAACCGGTGAGCATGTGGCTCTATTAGTATAGGAGATACCTGAAAACATATCACACTTTTCATCATAGTGCTTTTACCAATGCATAAAATGCATGGAGAAGTCATTTCGAATGACTGGTCCTCAGTGTTGTGAGAACGATGACTGGTTAAAATTTTTGGTGGTTTCTTGTTCAGTCCATAGGCCTACATCATGTGGCAAACCGGTGAGCATGTGGCTCTATTAGTATAGGAGATACCTGAAAACATATCACACTTTTCATCATAGTGCTTTTACCAATGCATAAAATGCATGGAGAAGTCATTTCGAATGACTGGTCCTCAGTGTTGTGAGAACGATGACTGGTTAAAATTTTTGGTGGTTTCTTGTTCAGTCCATAGGCCTACATCATGTGGCAAACCGGTGAGCATGTGGCTCTAATAGTATAGGAGATACCTGAAAACATATCACACTTTTCATCATAGTGCATTTACCAATGCATAAAATGCATGGAGAAGTCATTTCGAATGACTGGTCCTCAGTGTTGTGAGAACGATGACTGGTTAAAATTTTTGGTGGTTTCTTGTTCAGTCCATAGGCCTACATCATGTGGCAAACCGGTGAGCATGTGGCTCTATTAGTATAGGAGATACCTGAAAACATATCACACTTTTCATCATAGTGCTTTTACCAATGCATAAAATGCATGGAGAAGTCATTTCGAATGACTGGTCCTCAGTGTTGTGAGAACGATGACTGGTTAAAATTTTTGGTGGTTTCTTGTTCAGTCCATAGGCCTACATCATGTGGCAAACCGGTGAGCATGTGGCTCTATTAGTATAGGAGATACCTGAAAACATATCACACTTTTCATCATAGTGCTTTTACCAATGCATAAAATGCATGGAGAAGTCATTTCGAATGACTGGTCCTCAGTGTTGTGAGAACGATGACTGGTTAAAATTTTTGGTGGTTTCTTGTTCAGTCCATAGGCCTACATCATGTGGCAAACCGGTGAGCATGTGGCTCTATTAGTATAGGAGATACCTGAAAACATATCACACTTTTCATCATAGTGCTTTTACCAATGCATAAAATGCATGGAGAAGTCATTTCGAATGACTGGTCCTCAGTGTTGTGAGAACGATGACTGGTTAAAATTTTTGGTGGTTTCTTGTTCAGTCCATAGGCCTACATCATGTGGCAAACCGGTGAGCATGTGGCTCTATTAGTATAGGAGATACCTGAAAACATATCACACTTTTCATCATAGTGCTTTTACCAATGCATAAAATGCATGGAGAAGTCATTTCGAATGACTGGTCCTCAGTGTTGTGAGAACGATGACTGGTTAAAATTTTTGGTGGTTTCTTGTTCAGTCCATAGGCCTACATCATGTGGCAAACCGGTGAGCATGTGGCTCTAATAGTATAGGAGATACCTGAAAACATATCACACTTTTCATCATAGTGCATTTACCAATGCATAAAATGCATGGAGAAGTCATTTCGAATGACTGGTCCTCAGTGTTGTGAGAACGATGACTGGTTAAAATTTTTGGTGGTTTCTTGTTCAGTCCATAGGCCTACATCATGTGGCAAACCGGTGAGCATGTGGCTCTATTAGTATAGGAGATACCTGAAAACATATCACACTTTTCATCATAGTGTTTTTACCAATGCATAAAATGCATGGAGAAGTCATTTCGAATGACTGGTCCTCAGTGTTGTGAGAACGATGACTGGTTAAAATTTTTGGTGGTTTCTTGTTCAGTCCATAGGCCTACATCATGTGGCAAACCGGTGAGCATGTGGCTCTATTAGTATAGGAGATACCTGAAAACATATCACACTTTTCATCATAGTGCTTTTACCAATGCATAAAATGCATGGAGAAGTCATTTCGAATGACTGGTCCTCAGTGTTGTGAGTACGATGACTGGTTAAAATTTTTGGTGGTTTCTTGTTCAGTCCACAGGCCTACATCATGTGGCAAACCCGTGAGCATGTGGCTCTATTAGTATAGGAAATACCTGAAAACATATCACAATTTTCATCATAGTGCTTTTACCAATGCATAAAATGCATGGAGAAGTCATTTCGAATGACTGGTCCTCAGTGTTGTGAGAACGATGACTGGTTAAAATTTTTGGTGGTTTCTTGTTCAGTCCATGGGCCTACATCATGTGGCAAACCGGTGAGCATGTGGCTCTATTACTATAGGAGACACCTGAAAACATATCACACTTTTCATCATAGTGCTTTTACCAATGCATAAAATGCATGGAGAAGTCATTTCGAATGACTGGTCCTCAGTGTTGTGAGAACGATGACTGGTTAAAATTTTTGGTGGTTTCTTGTTCAGTCCATGGGCCTACATCATGTGGCAAACCGGTGAGCATATGGCTCTATTAGTATAGGAGATACCTGAAAACATATCACACTTTTCATCATAGTGCTTTTACCAATGCATAAAATGCATGGAGAAGTCATTTCGAATGACTGGTAATCAGTGTTGTGAGAACGATGACTGGTTAAAATTTTTGGTGGTTTCTTGTTCAGTCCATAGGCCTACATCATGTGGCAAACCGGTGAGCATGTGGCTCTATTAGTATAGGAGATACCTGAAAACATATCACACTTTTCATCATAGTGCTTTTACCAATGCATAAAATGCATGGAGAAGTCATTTCGAATGACTGGTCCTCAGTGTTGTGAGAACGATGACTGGTTAAAATTTTTGGTGGTTTCTTGTTCAGTCCATAGGCCTACATCATGTGGCAAACCGGTGAGCATGTGGCTCTATTAGTATAGGAGATACCTGAAAACATATCACACTTTTCATCATAGTGCTTTTACCAATGCATAAAATGCATGGAGAAGTCATTTCGAATGACTGGTCCTCAGTGTTGTGAGAACGATGACTGGTTAAAATTTTTGGTGGTTTCTTGTTCAGTCCATAGGCCTACATCATGTGGCAAACCGGTGAGCATGTGGCTCTAATAGTATAGGAGATACCTGAAAACATATCACACTTTTCATCATAGTGCATTTACCAATGCATAAAATGCATGGAGAAGTCATTTCGAATGACTGGTCCTCAGTGTTGTGAGAACGATGACTGGTTAAAATTTTTGGTGGTTTCTTGTTCAGTCCATAGGCCTACATCATGTGGCAAACCGGTGAGCATGTGGCTCTATTAGTATAGGAGATACCTGAAAACATATCACACTTTTCATCATAGTGCTTTTACCAATGCATAAAATGCATGGAGAAGTCATTTCGAATGACTGGTCCTCAGTGTTGTGAGAACGATGACTGGTTAAAATTTTTGGTGGTTTCTTGTTCAGTCCATAGGCCTACATCATGTGGCAAACCGGTGAGCATGTGGCTCTATTAGTATAGGAGATACCTGAAAACATATCACACTTTTCATCATAGTGCTTTTACCAATGCATAAAATGCATGGAGAAGTCATTTCGAATGACTGGTCCTCAGTGTTGTGAGAACGATGACTGGTTAAAATTTTTGGTGGTTTCTTGTTCAGTCCATAGGCCTACATCATGTGGCAAACCGGTGAGCATGTGGCTCTATTAGTATAGGAGATACCTGAAAACATATCACACTTTTCATCATAGTGCTTTTACCAATGCATAAAATGCATGGAGAAGTCATTTCGAATGACTGGTCCTCAGTGTTGTGAGAACGATGACTGGTTAAAATTTTTGGTGGTTTCTTGTTCAGTCCATAGGCCTACATCATGTGGCAAACCGGTGAGCATGTGGCTCTATTAGTATAGGAGATACCTGAAAACATATCACACTTTTCATCATAGTGCTTTTACCAATGCATAAAATGCATGGAGAAGTCATTTCGAATGACTGGTCCTCAGTGTTGTGAGAACGATGACTGGTTAAAATTTTTGGTGGTTTCTTGTTCAGTCCATAGGCCTACATCATGTGGCAAACCGGTGAGCATGTGGCTCTATTAGTATAGGAGATACCTGAAAACATATCACACTTTTCATCATAGTGCTTTTACCAATGCATAAAATGCATGGAGAAGTCATTTCGAATGACTGGTCCTCAGTGTTGTGAGAACGATGACTGGTTAAAATTTTTGGTGGTTTCTTGTTCAGTCCATAGGCCTACATCATGTGGCAAACCGGTGAGCATGTGGCTCTAATAGTATAGGAGATACCTGAAAACATATCACACTTTTCATCATAGTGCATTTACCAATGCATAAAATGCATGGAGAAGTCATTTCGAATGACTGGTCCTCAGTGTTGTGAGAACGATGACTGGTTAAAATTTTTGGTGGTTTCTTGTTCAGTCCATAGGCCTACATCATGTGGCAAACCGGTGAGCATGTGGCTCTATTAGTATAGGAGATACCTGAAAACATATCACACTTTTCATCATAGTGTTTTTACCAATGCATAAAATGCATGGAGAAGTCATTTCGAATGACTGGTCCTCAGTGTTGTGAGAACGATGACTGGTTAAAATTTTTGGTGGTTTCTTGTTCAGTCCATAGGCCTACATCATGTGGCAAACCGGTGAGCATGTGGCTCTATTAGTATAGGAGATACCTGAAAACATATCACACTTTTCATCATAGTGCTTTTACCAATGCATAAAATGCATGGAGAAGTCATTTCGAATGACTGGTCCTCAGTGTTGTGAGTACGATGACTGGTTAAAATTTTTGGTGGTTTCTTGTTCAGTCCACAGGCCTACATCATGTGGCAAACCCGTGAGCATGTGGCTCTATTAGTATAGGAAATACCTGAAAACATATCACAATTTTCATCATAGTGCTTTTACCAATGCATAAAATGCATGGAGAAGTCATTTCGAATGACTGGTCCTCAGTGTTGTGAGAACGATGACTGGTTAATATTTTTGGTGGTTTCTTGTTCAGTCCATGGGCCTACATCATGTGGCAAACCGGTGAGCATGTGGCTCTATTACTATAGGAGACACCTGAAAACATATCACACTTTTCATCATAGTGCTTTTACCAATGCATAAAATGCATGGAGAAGTCATTTCGAATGACTGGTCCTCAGTGTTGTGAGAACGATGACTGGTTAAAATTTTTGGTGGTTTCTTGTTCAGTCCATAGGCCTACATCATGTGGCAAACCGGTGAGCATGTGGCTCTATTAGTATAGGAGATACCTGAAAACATATCACACTTTTCATCATAGTGCTTTTACCAATGCATAAAATGCATGGAGAAGTCATTTCGAATGACTGGTCCTCAGTGTTGTGAGAACGATGACTGGTTAAAATTTTTGGTGGTTTCTTGTTCAGTCCATAGGCCTACATCATGTGGCAAACCGGTGAGCATGTGGCTCTATTAGTATAGGAGATACCTGAAAACATATCACACTTTTCATCATAGTGCTTTTACCAATGCATAAAATGCATGGAGAAGCCATTTCGAATGACTGGTCCTCAGTGTTGTGAGAACGATGACTGGTTAAAATTTTTGGTGGTTTCTTGTTCAGTCCATAGGCCTACATCATGTGGCAAACCGGTGAGCATGTGGCTCTATTAGTATAGGAGATACCTGAAAACATATCACACTTTTCATCATAGTGCTTTTACCAATGCATAAAATGCATGGAGAAGTCATTTCGAATGACTGGTCCTCAGTGTTGTGAGTACGATGACTGGTTAAAATTTTTGGTGGTTTCTTGTTCAGTCCATAGGCCTACATCATGTGGCAAACCGGTGAGCATGTGGCTCTATTAGTATAGGAGATACCTGAAAACATATCACACTTTTCATCATAGTGCTTTTACCAATGCATAAAATGCATGGAGAAGTCATTTCGAATGACTGGTCCTCAGTGTTGTGAGAACGATGACTGGTTAAAATTTTTGGTGGTTTCTTGTTCAGTCCATGGGCCTACATCATGTGGCAAACCGGTGAGCATGTGGCTCTTTTAGCATAGGAGATACCTGAAAACATATCACACTTTTCATCATAGTGCTTTTACCAATGCATAAAATGCATGGAGAAGTCATTTCGAATGACTGGTCCTCAGTGTTGTGAGAACGATGACTGGTTAAAATTTTTGGTGGTTTCTTGTTCAGTCCATAGGCCTACATCATGTGGCAAACCAGTGAGCATGTGGCTCTATTAGTATAGGAGATACCTGAAAACATATCACACTTTTCATCATAGTGCTTTTACCAATGCATAAAATGCATGGAGAAGTCATTTCGAATGACTGGTCCTCAGTGTTGTGAGAACGATGACTGGTTAAAATTTTTGGTGGTTTCTTGTTCAGTCCATAGGCCTACATCATGTGGCAAACCGATGAGCATGTGGCTCTATTAGTATAGGAGATAACTGAAAACATATCACACTTTTCATCATAGTGCTTTTACCAATGCATAAAATGCATGGAGAAGTCATTTCGAATGACTGGTCCTCAGTGTTGTGAGAACGATGACTGGTTAAAATTTTTGGTGGTTTCTTGTTCAGTCCATAGGCCTACATCATGTGGCAAACCGGTGAGCATGTGGCTCTATTAGTATAGGAGATACCTGAAAACATATCACACTTTTCATCATAGTGCTTTTACCAATGCATAAAATGCATGGAGAAGTCATTTCGAATGACTGGTCCTCAGTGTTGTAAGAACGATGACTGGTTAAAATTTTTGGTGGTTTCTTGTTCAGTCCATAGGCCTACATCATGTGGCAAACCGGTGAGCATGTGGCTCTATTAGTATAGGAGATACCTGAAAACATATCACACTTTAAATCATAGTGCTTTTACCAATGCATAAAATGCATGGAGAAGTCATTTCGAATGACTGGTCCTCAGTGTTGTGAGAACGATGACTGGTTAAAATTTTTGGTGGTTTCTTGTTCAGTCCATAGGCCTACATCATGTGGCAAACCGGTGAGAATGTGGCTCTATTAGTATAGGAGATACCTGAAAACATATCACACTTTTCATCATAGTGCTTTTACCAATGCATAAAATGCATGGAGAAGTCATTTCGAATGACTGGTCCTCAGTGTTGTGAGAACGATGACTGGTTAAAATTTTTGGTGGCTTCTTGTTCAGTCCATAGGCCTACATCATGTGGCAAACCGGTGAGCATGTGGCTCTATTAGTATAGGAGATACCTGAAAACATATCACACTTTTCATCATAGTGCTTTTACCAATGCATAAAATGCATGGAGAAGTCATTTCGAATGACTGGTCCTCAGTGTTGTGAGAACGATGACTGGTTAAAATTTTTGGTGGTTTCTTGTTCAGTCCATAGGCCTACATCATGTGGCAAACCGGTGAGCATGTGGCTCTATTAGTATAGGAGATACCTGAAAACATATCACACTTTTCATCATAGTGCTTTTACCAATGCATAAAATGCATGGAGAAGTCATTTCGAATGACTGGTCCTCAGTGTTGTGAGAACGATGACTGGTTAAAATTTTTGGTGGTTTCTTGTTCAGTCCATAGGCCTACATCATGTGGCAAACCGGTGAGCATGTGGCTCTATTAGTATAGGAGATACCTGAAAACATATCACACTTTTCATCATAGTGCTTTTACCAATGCATAAAATGCATGGAGAAGTCATTTCGAATGACTGGTCCTCAGTGTTGTGAGAACGATGACTGGTTAAAATTTTTGGTGGTTTCTTGTTCAGTCCATAGGCCTACATCATGTGGCAAACCGGTGAGCATGTGGCTCTAATAGTATAGGAGATACCTGAAAACATATCACACTTTTCATCATAGTGCATTTACCAATGCATAAAATGCATGGAGAAGTCATTTCGAATGACTGGTCCTCAGTGTTGTGAGAACGATGACTGGTTAAAATTTTTGGTGGTTTCTTGTTCAGTCCATAGGCCTACATCATGTGGCAAACCGGTGAGCATGTGGCTCTATTAGTATAGGAGATACCTGAAAACATATCACACTTTTCATCATAGTGCTTTTACCAATGCATAAAATGCATGGAGAAGTCATTTCGAATGACTGGTCCTCAGTGTTGTGAGAACGATGACTGGTTAAAATTTTTGGTGGTTTCTTGTTCAGTCCATAGGCCTACATCATGTGGCAAACCGGTGAGCATGTGGCTCTATTAGTATAGGAGATACCTGAAAACATATCACACTTTTCATCATAGTGCTTTTACCAATGCATAAAATGCATGGAGAAGTCATTTCGAATGACTGGTCCTCAGTGTTGTGAGAACGATGACTGGTTAAAATTTTTGGTGGTTTCTTGTTCAGTCCATAGGCCTACATCATGTGGCAAACCGGTGAGCATGTGGCTCTATTAGTATAGGAGATACCTGAAAACATATCACACTTTTCATCATAGTGCTTTTACCAATGCATAAAATGCATGGAGAAGTCATTTCGAATGACTGGTCCTCAGTGTTGTGAGAACGATGACTGGTTAAAATTTTTGGTGGTTTCTTGTTCAGTCCATAGGCCTACATCATGTGGCAAACCGGTGAGCATGTGGCTCTATTAGTATAGGAGATACCTGAAAACATATCACACTTTTCATCATAGTGCTTTTACCAATGCATAAAATGCATGGAGAAGTCATTTCGAATGACTGGTCCTCAGTGTTGTGAGAACGATGACTGGTTAAAATTTTTGGTGGTTTCTTGTTCAGTCCATAGGCCTACATCATGTGGCAAACCGGTGAGCATGTGGCTCTATTAGTATAGGAGATACCTGAAAACATATCACACTTTTCATCATAGTGCTTTTACCAATGCATAAAATGCATGGAGAAGTCATTTCGAATGACTGGTCCTCAGTGTTGTGAGAACGATGACTGGTTAAAATTTTTGGTGGTTTCTTGTTCAGTCCATAGGCCTACATCATGTGGCAAACCGGTGAGCATGTGGCTCTAATAGTATAGGAGATACCTGAAAACATATCACACTTTTCATCATAGTGCATTTACCAATGCATAAAATGCATGGAGAAGTCATTTCGAATGACTGGTCCTCAGTGTTGTGAGAACGATGACTGGTTAAAATTTTTGGTGGTTTCTTGTTCAGTCCATAGGCCTACATCATGTGGCAAACCGGTGAGCATGTGGCTCTATTAGTATAGGAGATACCTGAAAACATATCACACTTTTCATCATAGTGCTTTTACCAATGCATAAAATGCATGGAGAAGTCATTTCGAATGACTGGTCCTCAGTGTTGTGAGAACGATGACTGGTTAAAATTTTTGGTGGTTTCTTGTTCAGTCCATAGGCCTACATCATGTGGCAAACCGGTGAGCATGTGGCTCTATTAGTATAGGAGATACCTGAAAACATATCACACTTTTCATCATAGTGCTTTTACCAATGCATAAAATGCATGGAGAAGTCATTTCGAATGACTGGTCCTCAGTGTTGTGAGAACGATGACTGGTTAAAATTTTTGGTGGTTTCTTGTTCAGTCCATAGGCCTACATCATGTGGCAAACCGGTGAGCATGTGGCTCTAATAGTATAGGAGATACCTGAAAACATATCACACTTTTCATCATAGTGCATTTACCAATGCATAAAATGCATGGAGAAGTCATTTCGAATGACTGGTCCTCAGTGTTGTGAGAACGATGACTGGTTAAAATTTTTGGTGGTTTCTTGTTCAGTCCATAGGCCTACATCATGTGGCAAACCGGTGAGCATGTGGCTCTATTAGTATAGGAGATACCTGAAAACATATCACACTTTTCATCATAGTGCTTTTACCAATGCATAAAATGCATGGAGAAGTCATTTCGAATGACTGGTCCTCAGTGTTGTGAGAACGATGACTGGTTAAAATTTTTGGTGGTTTCTTGTTCAGTCCATAGGCCTACATCATGTGGCAAACCGGTGAGCATGTGGCTCTATTAGTATAGGAGATACCTGAAAACATATCACACTTTTCATCATAGTGCTTTTACCAATGCATAAAATGCATGGAGAAGTCATTTCGAATGACTGGTCCTCAGTGTTGTGAGAACGATGACTGGTTAAAATTTTTGGTGGTTTCTTGTTCAGTCCATAGGCCTACATCATGTGGCAAACCGGTGAGCATGTGGCTCTATTAGTATAGGAGATACTTGAAAACATATCACACTTTTCATCATAGTGCTTTTACCAATGCATAAAATGCATGGAGAAGTCATTTCGAATGACTGGTCCTCAGTGTTGTGAGAACGATGACTGGTTAAAATTTTTGGTGGTTTCTTGTTCAGTCCATGGGCCTACAACATGTGGCAAACCGGTGAGCATGTGGCTCTATTAGTATAGGAGATACCTGAAAACATATCACACTTTTCATCATAGTGCTTTTACCAATGCATAAAATGCATGGAGAAGTCATTTCGAATGACTGGTCCTCAGTGTTGTGAGAACGATGACTGGTTAAAATTTTTGGTGGTTTCTTGTTCAGTCCATAGGCCTACATCATGTGGCAAACCGGTGAGCATGTGGCTCTATTAGTATAGGAGATACCTGAAAACATATCACACTTTTCATCATAGTGCTTTTACCAATGCACAAAATGCATGGAGAAGTCATTTCGAATGACTGGTCCTCAGTGTTGTGAGAACGATGACTGGTTAAAATTTTTGGTGGTTTCTTGTTCAGTCCATAGGCCTACATCATGTGGCAAACCGGTGAGCATGTGGCTCTATTAGTATAGGAGATACCTGAAAACATATCACACTTTTCATCATAGTGCTTTTACCAATGCATAAAATGCATGGAGAAGCCATTTCGAATGACTGGTCCTCAGTGTTGTGAGAACGATGACTGGTTAAAATTTTTGGTGGTTTCTTGTTCAGTCCATAGGCCTACATCATGTGGCAAACCGGTGAGCATGTGGCTCTATTAGTATAGGAGATACCTGAAAACATATCACACTTTTCATCATAGTACTTTTACCAATGCATAAAATGCATGGAGAAGTCATTTCGAATGACTGGTCCTCAGTGTTGTGAGTACGATGACTGGTTAAAATTTTTGGTGGTTTCTTGTTCAGTCCATAGGCCTACATCATGTGGCAAACCGGTGAGCATGTGGCTCTATTAGTATAGGAGATACCTGAAAACATATCACACTTTTCATCATAGTGCTTTTACCAATGCATAAAATGCATGGAGAAGTCATTTCGAATGACTGGTCCTCAGTGTTGTGAGAACGATGACTGGTTAAAATTTTTGGTGGTTTCTTGTTCAGTCCATGGGCCTACATCATGTGGCAAACCGGTGAGCATGTGGCTCTATTAGTATAGGAGATACCTGAAAACATATCACACTTTTCATCATAGTGCTTTTACCAATGCATAAAATGCATGGAGAAGTCATTTCGAATGACTGGTCCTCAGTGTTGTGAGAACGATGACTGGTTAAAATTTTTGGTGGTTTCTTGTTCAGTCCATAGGCCTACATCATGTGGCAAACCGGTGAGCATGTGGCTCTATTAGTATAGGAGATACCTGAAAACATATCACACTTTTCATCATAGTGCTTTTACCAATGCATAAAATGCATGGAGAAGTCATTTCGAATGACTGGTCCTCAGTGTTGTGAGAACGATGACTGGTTAAAATTTTTGGTGGTTTCTTGTTCAGTCCATAGGCCTACATCATGTGGCAAACCGGTGAGATGTGGCTCTATTAGTATAGGAGATACCTGAAAACATATCACACTTTTCATCATAGTGCTTTTACCAATGCATAAAATGCATGGAGAAGTCATTTCGAATGACTGGTCCTCAGTGTTGTGAGAACGATGACTGGTTAAAATTTTTGGTGGTTTCTTGTTCAGTCCATAGGCCTACATCATGTGGCAAACCGGTGAGCATGTGGCTCTATTAGTATAGGAGATACCTGAAAACATATCACACTTTTCATCATAGTGCTTTTACCAATGCATAAAATGCATGGAGAAGTCATTTCGAATGACTGGTCCTCAGTGTTGTGAGAACGATGACTGGTTAAAATTTTTGGTGGTTTCTTGTTCAGTCCATAGGCCTACATCATGTGGCAAACCGGTGAGCATGTGGCTCTATTAGTATAGGAGATACCTGAAAACATATCACACTTTTCATCATAGTGCTTTTACCAATGCATAAAATGCATGGAGAAGTCATTTCGAATGACTGGTCCTCAGTGTTGTGAGAACGATGACTGGTTAAAATTTTTGGTGGTTTCTTGTTCAGTCCATAGGCCTACATCATGTGGCAAACCGGTGAGCATGTGGCTCTATTAGTATAGGAGATACCTGAAAACATATCACACTTTTCATCATAGTGCTTTTACCAATGCATAAAATGCATGGAGAAGTCATTTCGAATGACTGGTCCTCAGTGTTGTGAGAACGATGACTGGTTAAAATTTTTGGTGGTTTCTTGTTCAGTCCATAGGCCTACATCATGTGGCAAACCGGTGAGCATGTGGCTCTATTAGTATAGGAGATACCTGAAAACATATCACACTTTTCATCATAGTGCTTTTACCAATGCATAAAATGCATGGAGAAGTCATTTCGAATGACTGGTCCTCAGTGTTGTGAGAACGATGACTGGTTAAAATTTTTGGTGGTTTCTTGTTCAGTCCATAGGCCTACATCATGTGGCAAACCGGTGAGCATGTGGCTCTATTAGTATAGGAGATACCTGAAAACATATCACACTTTTCATCATAGTGCTTTTACCAATGCATAAAATGCATGGAGAAGTCATTTCGAATGACTGGTCCTCAGTGTTGTGAGAACGATGACTGGTTAAAATTTTTGGTGGTTTCTTGTTCAGTCCATAGGCCTACATCATGTGGCAAACCGGTGAGCATGTGGCTCTATTAGTATAGGAGATACCTGAAAACATATCACACTTTTCATCATAGTGCTTTTACCAATGCATAAAATGCATGGAGAAGTCATTTCGAATGACTGGTCCTCAGTGTTGTGAGAACGATGACTGGTTAAAATTTTTGGTGGTTTCTTGTTCAGTCCATAGGCCTACATCA
Source organism: Ranitomeya imitator (assembly GCF_032444005.1). NCBI lineage: Eukaryota > Metazoa > Chordata > Amphibia > Anura > Dendrobatidae > Ranitomeya > Ranitomeya imitator. The sequence goes on from NW_027194717.1 coordinate 44,934, forward strand.
TGTGGCAAACCGGTGAGCATGTGGCTCTATTAGTATAGGAGATACCTGAAAACATATCTCACTTTTCATCATAGTGCTTTTACCAATGCATAAAATGCATGGAGAAGTCATTTCGAATGACTGGTCCTCAGTGTTGTGAGAACGATGACTGGTTAAAATTTTTGGTGGTTTCTTGTTCAGTCCATAGGCCTACATCATGTGGCAAACCGGTGAGCATGTGGCTCTATTAGTATAGGAGATACCTGAAAACATATCACACTTTTCATCATAGTGCTTTTACCAATGCATAAAATGCATGGAGAAGTCATTTCGAATGACTGGTCCTCAGTGTTGTGAGAACGATGACTGGTTAAAATTTTTGGTGGTTTCTTGTTCAGTCCATAGGCCTACATCATGTGGCAAACCGGTGAGCATGTGGCTCTATTAGTATAGGAGATACCTGAAAACATATCACACTTTTCATCATAGTGCTTTTACCAATGCATAAAATGCATGGAGAAGTCATTTCGAATGACTGGTCCTCAGTGTTGTGAGAACGATGACTGGTTAAAATTTTTGGTGGTTTCTTGTTCAGTCCATAGGCCTACATCATGTGGCAAACCGGTGAGCATGTGGCTCTATTAGTATAGGAGATACCTGAAAACATATCACACTTTTCATCATAGTGCTTTTACCAATGCATAAAATGCATGGAGAAGTCATTTCGAATGACTGGTCCTCAGTGTTGTGAGAACGATGACTGGTTAAAATTTTTGGTGGTTTCTTGTTCAGTCCATAGGCCTACATCATGTGGCAAACCGGTGAGCATGTGGCTCTATTAGTATAGGAGATACCTGAAAACATATCACACTTTTCATCATAGTGCTTTTACCAATGCATAAAATGCATGGAGAAGTCATTTCGAATGACTGGTCCTCAGTGTGTGTGAGAACGATGACTGGTTAAAATTTTTGGTGGTTTCTTGTTCAGTCCATAGACCTACATCATGTGGCAAACCGGTGAGCATGTGGCTCTATTAGTATAGGAGATATCTGAAAACATATCACCACTTTTCATCATAGTGCTTTTACCAATGCATAGAAATGCATGGAGAAGTCATTTCGAATGACTGGTCCTCAGTGTTGTGAGAACGATGACTGGTTAAAATTTTTGGTGGTTTCTTGTTCAGTCATAGGCCTACATCATTGTGGCAAACCGGTGAAGCATGTGGCTCTATTAGTATAGGGAGATACCTGAAAACATATCACACTTTTCATCATAGTGCTTTTACCAATGCATAAAATGCATGGAGAAGTCATTCGAATGACTGGTCCTCAGTGTTGTGAGAACGATGACTGGTTAAAATTTTTGGTGGTTTCTTGTTCAGTCCATAGGCCTACATCATGTGGCAAACCGGTGAGCATGTGGCTCTATTAGTATAGGAGATACCTGAAAACATATCTCACTTTTCATCATAGTGCTTTTACCAATGCATAAAATGCATGGAGAAGTCATTTCGAATGACTGGTCCTCAGTGTTGTGAGAACGATGACTGGTTAAAATTTTGGTGGTTTCTTGTTCAGTCCATAGGCCTACATCATGTGGCAAACCGTGAGCATGTGGCTCTATTAGTATAGGAGATACCTGAAAACATATCACACTTTTCATCATAGTGCTTTTACCAATGCATAAAATGCATGGAGAAGTCATTTCGAATGACTGGTCCTCAGTGTTGTGAGAACGATGACTGGTTTAAATTTTTGGTGGTTTCTTGTTCAGTCCATAGGCCTACATCATGTGGCAAACCGGTGAGCATGTGGCTCTATTAGATAATAGGAGATACCTGAAAACATATCACACTTTCATCATAGTGCTTTTACCAATGCATAAAATGCATGAGAGAAGTCATTTCGAATGACTGGTCCTCAGTGTTGTGAGAACGATGACTGGTTAAAATTTTTGGTGGTTCTTGTTCAGTCCCATAGGCCTACATCATGTGGCAAACCGGTGAGCATGTGGCTCTATTAGTATAGGAGATACCTGAAAACATATCACACTTTTCATCATAGTGCTTTTACCAATGCATAAAATGCATGGAGAAGTCATTTCGAATGACTGGTCCTCAGTGTTGTGAGAACGATGACTGGTTTAAATTTTTGGGTGGTTTCTTGTTCAGGTCCATAGGCCTACATCATGTGGCATAACCTGGTGAGCATGTGGCTCTATTAGTTATAGGAGATACCTGAAAACATATCACACTTTTCATCATAGTGCTTTTACCAATGCATAAAATGCATGGAGAAGTCATTTCGAATGACTGGTCCTCAGTGTTGTGAGAACGATGACTGGTAAAATTTTTGTGTGGTTTCTTGTTCAGTCCATAGGCCTACATCATGTGGCAAACCGGTGAGCATGTGGCTCTATTAGTATAGGAGATACCTGAAAACATATCACACTTTTCATCATAGTGCTTTTACCAATGCATAAAATGCATGGAGAAGTCATTTCGAATGACTGGTCCTCAGTGTTGTGAGAACGATGACTGGTTAAAATTTTTGGTGGTTTCTTGTTCAGTCCATAGGCCTACATCATGTGGCAAACCGGTGAGCATGTGGCTCTATTAGTATAGGAGATACCTGAAAACATATCTCACTTTTCATCATAGTGCTTTTACCAATGCATAAAATGCATGGAGAAGTCATTTCGAATGACTGGTCCTCAGTGTTGTGAGAACGATGACTGGTTAAAATTTTTGGTGGTTTCTTGTTCAGTCCATAGGCCTACATCATGTGGCAAACCGGTGAGCATGTGGCTCTATTAGTATAGGAGATACCTGAAAACATATCACACTTTTCATCATAGTGCTTTTACCAATGCATAAAATGCATGGAGAAGTCATTTCGAATGACTGGTCCTCAGTGTTGTGAGAACGATGACTGGTTAAAATTTTTGGTGGTTTCTTGTTCAGTCCATAGGCCTACATCATGTGGCAAACCGGTGAGCATGTGGCTCTATTAGTATAGGAGATACCTGAAAACATATCACACTTTTCATCATAGTGCTTTTACCAATGCATAAAATGCATGGAGAAGTCATTTCGAATGACTGGTCCTCAGTGTTGTGAGAACGATGACTGGTTAAAATTTTTGGTGGTTTCTTGTTCAGTCCATAGGCCTACATCATGTGGCAAACCGGTGAGCATGTGGCTCTATTAGTATAGGAGATACCTGAAAACATATCACACTTTTCATCATAGTGCTTTTACCAATGCATAAAATGCATGGAGAAGTCATTTCGAATGACTGGTCCTCAGTGTTGTGAGAACGATGACTGGTTAAAATTTTTGGTGGTTTCTTGTTCAGTCCATAGGCCTACATCATGTGGCAAACCGGTGAGCATGTGGCTCTATTAGTATAGGAGATACCTGAAAACATATCTCACTTTTCATCATAGTGCTTTTACCAATGCATAAAATGCATGGAGAAGTCATTTCGAATGACTGGTCCTCAGTGTTGTGAGAACGATGACTGGTTAAAATTTTTGGTGGTTTCTTGTTCAGTCCATAGGCCTACATCATGTGGCAAACCGGTGAGCATGTGGCTCTATTAGTATAGGAGATACCTGAAAACATATCACACTTTTCATCATAGTGCTTTTACCAATGCATAAAATGCATGGAGAAGTCATTTCGAATGACTGGTCCTCAGTGTTGTGAGAACGATGACTGGTTTAAATTTTTGGTGGTTTCTTGTTCAGTCCATAGGCCTACATCATGTGGCAAACCGGTGAGCATGTGGCTCTATTAGTATAGGAGATACCTGAAAACATATCACACTTTTCATCATAGTGCTTTTACCAATGCATAAAATGCATGGAGAAGTCATTTCGAATGACTGGTCCTCAGTGTTGTGAGAACGATGACTGGTTAAAATTTTTGGTGGTTTCTTGTTCAGTCCATAGGCCTACATCATGTGGCAAACCGGTGAGCATGTGGCTCTATTAGTATAGGAGATACCTGAAAACATATCACACTTTTCATCATAGTGCTTTTACCAATGCATAAAATGCATGGAGAAGTCATTTCGAATGACTGGTCCTCAGTGTTGTGAGAACGATGACTGGTTTAAATTTTTGGTGGTTTCTTGTTCAGTCCATAGGCCTACATCATGTGGCAAACCGGTGAGCATGTGGCTCTATTAGTATAGGAGATACCTGAAAACATATCACACTTTTCATCATAGTGCTTTTACCAATGCATAAAATGCATGGAGAAGTCATTTCGAATGACTGGTCCTCAGTGTTGTGAGAACGATGACTGGTTAAAATTTTTGGTGGTTTCTTGTTCAGTCCATAGGCCTACATCATGTGGCAAACCGGTGAGCATGTGGCTCTATTAGTATAGGAGATACCTGAAAACATATCACACTTTTCATCATAGTGCTTTTACCAATGCATAAAATGCATGGAGAAGTCATTTCGAATGACTGGTCCTCAGTGTTGTGAGAACGATGACTGGTTAAAATTTTTGGTGGTTTCTTGTTCAGTCCATAGGCCTACATCATGTGGCAAACCGGTGAGCATGTGGCTCTATTAGTATAGGAGATACCTGAAAACATATCTCACTTTTCATCATAGTGCTTTTACCAATGCATAAAATGCATGGAGAAGTCATTTCGAATGACTGGTCCTCAGTGTTGTGAGAACGATGACTGGTTAAAATTTTTGGTGGTTTCTTGTTCAGTCCATAGGCCTACATCATGTGGCAAACCGGTGAGCATGTGGCTCTATTAGTATAGGAGATACCTGAAAACATATCACACTTTTCATCATAGTGCTTTTACCAATGCATAAAATGCATGGAGAAGTCATTTCGAATGACTGGTCCTCAGTGTTGTGAGAACGATGACTGGTTAAAATTTTTGGTGGTTTCTTGTTCAGTCCATAGGCCTACATCATGTGGCAAACCGGTGAGCATGTGGCTCTATTAGTATAGGAGATACCTGAAAACATATCACACTTTTCATCATAGTGCTTTTACCAATGCATAAAATGCATGGAGAAGTCATTTCGAATGACTGGTCCTCAGTGTTGTGAGAACGATGACTGGTTAAAATTTTTGGTGGTTTCTTGTTCAGTCCATAGGCCTACATCATGTGGCAAACCGGTGAGCATGTGGCTCTATTAGTATAGGAGATACCTGAAAACATATCACACTTTTCATCATAGTGCTTTTACCAATGCATAAAATGCATGGAGAAGTCATTTCGAATGACTGGTCCTCAGTGTTGTGAGAACGATGACTGGTTAAAATTTTTGGTGGTTTCTTGTTCAGTCCATAGGCCTACATCATGTGGCAAACCGGTGAGCATGTGGCTCTATTAGTATAGGAGATACCTGAAAACATATCACTAGTGTTGAGCGATACCTTCCGATATCGGAAAGTATCGGTATCGGTTTGGATCGGCCGATATTCAAAAAATATCGGATATCGCCGATACCGATACCCGATCCCAATGCAAGTCAATGGGACCAAAATATCGGAATTAAAATAAACCCTTTCTTTCCTTGTAGGTTCATTCTACATGAAGGAAAACAACTAAGAATAATGCCGGATGTATTTGGGGAGGTGGCGGAGACATTAAAGTCATAGAGGTTTATCCCAATCAAATAGAATAGCATGTTTTTTGTTTTTTTTTAAGACGTTCGGAGTGACAAAGATATTGACTATGTAAATTTTTTTTTTATTTTGTCAGATATTGATGTTTCACTATTCCACGCCCTTCCCCTTCTTTTTTTTCTTTTTTTTTTTCTTTTCCCACACTTTCATCTTCATCATCATCAGCATCTTTGACATCAACTTCTTCACCTTATTCATCTTCTTCTTCATCTTCTACCTATTTTTTTTTTTTTATTACATTCTTCATATTCATTTTATTCAACTATTATTATTCTTCTTATTCTACATATTCTTTTTATTCCACTGTTATTATTCTTCCTATTCTACTTCTTCATCATATTCTCATTTGTGACAGGCATTCCCGTAGTTGTTATCTATAAAAGTTTGAAGATTACACCTTCCGTTCTGCCAGTCACAAAAGTTACATTTGTCCGCGTTCAGTTTGGCCTGCAGCATCAGGCTTTATCCAGGGGCACCACGAGGAGGAACGGACTCACCCCCATACACTGCTTAGTCTTCTTCTGCATATAATTTAGATAATATCTTTTGCTCTGATATTAAGTCTTATGCTTAATGTTCTTCTGCTCTTTGTTCTGCAGCCTCTTGTTCTTCTGCTTCTCGGTCTTCCATGTTGTCGTCTCCAGGGTCGTCGTCTCCAGTGTCGTCATCTCCGCCGTCGTCGTCGTCGTCATCGGGGTGGTCTTCCGTGTCGTCGTCATCGTGGTGGTCTTCCGGGTCGTCGACGTTAGGGTCTTCAACTTGGAAATGTAGCAGAAGGTACAAGAAGGCTGAGAAAATGCCAAGAACCAGCTGATGGAACTGGAACTCGGATGGCTACCCGAAGGTTCAAGAGCCTATGGAACTACCGAGGACCAGCTGACGTTACTGGAACCCGGTTACTAAGCAGGAGGTACCCGTGCTAAAAAGCACTACCAAGGACCGCCTGACGTTGACGGAACTCGGATACCCAGAAGGAGGCACCTAAGCCAAAGGCTCTGCCCGGAACCAGCTGACGTTACTGGAACCAGGATGGGGAGCAGAAGGTACAAGAGCAAAAGACACTGCCGAGAACCAGCTGACGGTACTGGAACCCGGATGGGTAGCCGAAGGTCCAAGAGCCAATGGAACTACCGAGGACCAGCTGACGTTACTGGAACCCGGTTACTAAGCAGGAGGTACCCGTGCCTGAAAGCACTACCAAGGACCACCTGACGTTGGTGGAACTTGGATACCCAGAAGGAGGCACCTAAGCCAAAGGCTCTGCCCGGAACCAGCTGACGGTACTGGAACCAGGATGGGGAGCAGAAGGTACAAGAGCAAAAGACACTGCCGAGAACCAGCTGACGGTGCTGGAACCAGGTGGTGGACCCGAAGGCCCACAGGAGAGGAGAGAACAGCTAGGCCGCGAGGCAGCCGCAGTTACCGAACCCCAACAGTCCTACAGGGGGAGCTGGGCCTACTGGCACTACAGAACCAGCCTTGACTACCAGTTCACGCAGCCCACATAGGAAGCTCCTAAACTGGAGGCACCCTGGAGTTGGCTAACCCGACCGCACCACGACGAGGCAAGCATAGGTGTCTCAGTGAGCTTGACACAACCCGGAAACAGCTGACGGTGCTGAAACCAGGCTTGGCACGAGGGAGTACCTGTGACAAAAACACTGCCGAGAACCAGCTGGCGGTGCTGGAACCCGGATGCGTTGCCCCAGTGTGCAAGAGCCAATGGCACGACCGAGGACCAGCTGACGGTGCTGGAACCCGGTTACTAAGCTGTAGGTGCCCGCGCTTAAAAGCACTACCAAGGACCGCCTGGCGTTGGCGGAACTCGGATACCCAGGAGGAGGCACCTAAGCCAAAGGCTCGGCCCGGAACCAGCTGACGGTGCTGGAACCAGGTGGTGGACCCGAAGGTCCACAGGAGAGGAGAGAACAGCTAGGCCGCGAGGCAGCCGCAGTTACCGAACCCCAACAGTCCTACAGGGGGAGCTGGGCCTACTGGCACTACAGAACCAGCCTTGACTACCAGTTCACGCAGCCCACATAGGAAGCTCCTAAACTGGAGGCACCCTGGAGTTGGCTAACCCGACCGCACCACGACGAGGCAAGCATAGGTGTCTCAGTGAAGTTGACACAACCCGGAAACAGCTGACGGTGCTGAAACCAGGCTTGGCACGAGGGAGTACCTGTGACAAGAACACTGCCGAGAACCAGCTGGCGGTGCTGGAACCCGGATGCGTTGCCCCAGTGTGCAAGAGCCAATGGCACGACCGAGGACCAGCTGACGGTGCTGGAACCCGGTTACTAAGCTGTAGGTGCCCGCGCTTAAAAGCACTACCAAGGACCGCCTGGCGTTGGCGGAACTCGGATACCCAGGAGGAGGCACCTAAGCCAAAGGCTCGGCCCGGAACCAGCTGACGGTGCTGGAACCAGGTGGTGGACCCGAAGGTCCACAGGAGAGGAGAGAACAGCTAGGCCGCGAGGCAGCCGCAGTTACCGAACCCCAACAGTCCTACAGGGGGAGCTGGGCCTACTGGCACTACAGAACCAGCCTTGACTACCAGTTCACGCAGCCCACATAGGAAGCTCCTAAACTGGAGGCACCCTGGAGTTGGCTAACCCGACCGCACCACGACGAGGCAAGCATAGGTGTCTCAGTGAAGTTGACACAACCCGGAAACAGCTGACGGTGCTGAAACCAGGCTTGGCACGAGGGAGTACCTGTGACAAGAACACTGCCGAGAACCAGCTGGCGGTGCTGGAACCCGGATGCGTTGCCCCAGTGTGCAAGAGCCAATGGCACGACCGAGGACCAGCTGACGGTGCTGGAACCCGGTTACTAAGCTGTAGGTGCCCGCGCTTAAAAGCACTACCAAGGACCGCCTGGCGTTGGCGGAACTCGGATACCCAGGAGGAGGCACCTAAGCCAAAGGCTCGGCCCGGAACCAGCTGACGGTGCTGGAACCAGGTGGTGGACCCGAAGGTCCACAGGAGAGGAGAGAACAGCTAGGCCGCGAGGCAGCCGCAGTTACCGAACCCCAACAGTCCTACAGGGGGAGCTGGGCCTACTGGCACTACAGAACCAGCCTTGACTACCAGTTCACGCAGCCCACATAGGAAGCTCCTAAACTGGAGGCACCCTGGAGTTGGCTAACCCGACCGCACCACGACGAGGCAAGCATAGGTGTCTCAGTGAAGTTGACACAACCCGGAAACAGCTGACGGTGCTGAAACCAGGCTTGGCACGAGGGAGTACCTGTGACAAGAACACTGCCGAGAACCAGCTGGCGGTGCTGGAACCCGGATGCGTTGCCCCAGTGTGCAAGAGCCAATGGCACGACCGAGGACCAGCTGACGGTGCTGGAACCCGGTTACTAAGCTGTAGGTGCCCGCGCTTAAAAGCACTACCAAGGACCGCCTGGCGTTGGCGGAACTCGGATACCCAGGAGGAGGCACCTAAGCCAAAGGCTCGGCCCGGAACCAGCTGACGGTGCTGGAACCAGGTGGTGGACCCGAAGGTCCACAGGAGAGGAGAGAACAGCTAGGCCGCGAGGCAGCCGCAGTTACCGAACCCCAACAGTCCTACAGGGGGAGCTGGGCCTACTGGCACTACAGAACCAGCCTTGACTACCAGTTCACGCAGCCCACATAGGAAGCTCCTAAACTGGAGGCACCCTGGAGTTGGCTAACCCGACCGCACCACGACGAGGCAAGCATAGGTGTCTCAGTGAAGTTGACACAACCCGGAAACAGCTGACGGTGCTGAAACCAGGCTTGGCACGAGGGAGTACCTGTGACAAGAACACTGCCGAGAACCAGCTGGCGGTGCTGGAACCCGGATGCGTTGCCCCAGTGTGCAAGAGCCAATGGCACGACCGAGGACCAGCTGACGGTGCTGGAACCCGGTTACTAAGCTGTAGGTGCCCGCGCTTAAAAGCACTACCAAGGACCGCCTGGCGTTGGCGGAACTCGGATACCCAGGAGGAGGCACCTAAGCCAAAGGCTCGGCCCGGAACCAGCTGACGGTGCTGGAACCAGGTGGTGGACCCGAAGGTCCACAGGAGAGGAGAGAACAGCTAGGCCGCGAGGCAGCCGCAGTTACCGAACCCCAACAGTCCTACAGGGGGAGCTGGGCCTACTGGCACTACAGAACCAGCCTTGACTACCAGTTCACGCAGCCCACATAGGAAGCTCCTAAACTGGAGGCACCCTGGAGTTGGCTAACCCGACCGCACCACGACGAGGCAAGCATAGGTGTCTCAGTGAAGTTGACACAACCCGGAAACAGCTGACGGTGCTGAAACCAGGCTTGGCACGAGGGAGTACCTGTGACAAGAACACTGCCGAGAACCAGCTGGCGGTGCTGGAACCCGGATGCGTTGCCCCAGTGTGCAAGAGCCAATGGCACGACCGAGGACCAGCTGACGGTGCTGGAACCCGGTTACTAAGCTGTAGGTGCCCGCGCTTAAAAGCACTACCAAGGACCGCCTGGCGTTGGCGGAACTCGGATACCCAGGAGGAGGCACCTAAGCCAAAGGCTCGGCCCGGAACCAGCTGACGGTGCTGGAACCAGGTGGTGGACCCGAAGGTCCACAGGAGAGGAGAGAACAGCTAGGCCGCGAGGCAGCCGCAGTTACCGAACCCCAACAGTCCTACAGGGGGAGCTGGGCCTACTGGCACTACAGAACCAGCCTTGACTACCAGTTCACGCAGCCCACATAGGAAGCTCCTAAACTGGAGGCACCCTGGAGTTGGCTAACCCGACCGCACCACGACGAGGCAAGCATAGGTGTCTCAGTGAAGTTGACACAACCCGGAAACAGCTGACGGTGCTGAAACCAGGCTTGGCACGAGGGAGTACCTGTGACAAGAACACTGCCGAGAACCAGCTGGCGGTGCTGGAACCCGGATGCGTTGCCCCAGTGTGCAAGAGCCAATGGCACGACCGAGGACCAGCTGACGGTGCTGGAACCCGGTTACTAAGCTGTAGGTGCCCGCGCTTAAAAGCACTACCAAGGACCGCCTGGCGTTGGCGGAACTCGGATACCCAGGAGGAGGCACCTAAGCCAAAGGCTCGGCCCGGAACCAGCTGACGGTGCTGGAACCAGGTGGTGGACCCGAAGGTCCACAGGAGAGGAGAGAACAGCTAGGCCGCGAGGCAGCCGCAGTTACCGAACCCCAACAGTCCTACAGGGGGAGCTGGGCCTACTGGCACTACAGAACCAGCCTTGACTACCAGTTCACGCAGCCCACATAGGAAGCTCCTAAACTGGAGGCACCCTGGAGTTGGCTAACCCGACCGCACCACGACGAGGCAAGCATAGGTGTCTCAGTGAAGTTGACACAACCCGGAAACAGCTGACGGTGCTGAAACCAGGCTTGGCACGAGGGAGTACCTGTGACAAGAACACTGCCGAGAACCAGCTGGCGGTGCTGGAACCCGGATGCGTTGCCCCAGTGTGCAAGAGCCAATGGCACGACCGAGGACCAGCTGACGGTGCTGGAACCCGGTTACTAAGCTGTAGGTGCCCGCGCTTAAAAGCACTACCAAGGACCGCCTGGCGTTGGCGGAACTCGGATACCCAGGAGGAGGCACCTAAGCCAAAGGCTCGGCCCGGAACCAGCTGACGGTGCTGGAACCAGGTGGTGGACCCGAAGGTCCACAGGAGAGGAGAGAACAGCTAGGCCGCGAGGCAGCCGCAGTTACCGAACCCCAACAGTCCTACAGGGGGAGCTGGGCCTACTGGCACTACAGAACCAGCCTTGACTACCAGTTCACGCAGCCCACATAGGAAGCTCCTAAACTGGAGGCACCCTGGAGTTGGCTAACCCGACCGCACCACGACGAGGCAAGCATAGGTGTCTCAGTGAAGTTGACACAACCCGGAAACAGCTGACGGTGCTGAAACCAGGCTTGGCACGAGGGAGTACCTGTGACAAGAACACTGCCGAGAACCAGCTGGCGGTGCTGGAACCCGGATGCGTTGCCCCAGTGTGCAAGAGCCAATGGCACGACCGAGGACCAGCTGACGGTGCTGGAACCCGGTTACTAAGCTGTAGGTGCCCGCGCTTAAAAGCACTACCAAGGACCGCCTGGCGTTGGCGGAACTCGGATACCCAGGAGGAGGCACCTAAGCCAAAGGCTCGGCCCGGAACCAGCTGACGGTGCTGGAACCAGGTGGTGGACCCGAAGGTCCACAGGAGAGGAGAGAACAGCTAGGCCGCGAGGCAGCCGCAGTTACCGAACCCCAACAGTCCTACAGGGGGAGCTGGGCCTACTGGCACTACAGAACCAGCCTTGACTACCAGTTCACGCAGCCCACATAGGAAGCTCCTAAACTGGAGGCACCCTGGAGTTGGCTAACCCGACCGCACCACGACGAGGCAAGCATAGGTGTCTCAGTGAAGTTGACACAACCCGGAAACAGCTGACGGTGCTGAAACCAGGCTTGGCACGAGGGAGTACCTGTGACAAGAACACTGCCGAGAACCAGCTGGCGGTGCTGGAACCCGGATGCGTTGCCCCAGTGTGCAAGAGCCAATGGCACGACCGAGGACCAGCTGACGGTGCTGGAACCCGGTTACTAAGCTGTAGGTGCCCGCGCTTAAAAGCACTACCAAGGACCGCCTGGCGTTGGCGGAACTCGGATACCCAGGAGGAGGCACCTAAGCCAAAGGCTCGGCCCGGAACCAGCTGACGGTGCTGGAACCAGGTGGTGGACCCGAAGGTCCACAGGAGAGGAGAGAACAGCTAGGCCGCGAGGCAGCCGCAGTTACCGAACCCCAACAGTCCTACAGGGGGAGCTGGGCCTACTGGCACTACAGAACCAGCCTTGACTACCAGTTCACGCAGCCCACATAGGAAGCTCCTAAACTGGAGGCACCCTGGAGTTGGCTAACCCGACCGCACCACGACGAGGCAAGCATAGGTGTCTCAGTGAAGTTGACACAACCCGGAAACAGCTGACGGTGCTGAAACCAGGCTTGGCACGAGGGAGTACCTGTGACAAGAACACTGCCGAGAACCAGCTGGCGGTGCTGGAACCCGGATGCGTTGCCCCAGTGTGCAAGAGCCAATGGCACGACCGAGGACCAGCTGACGGTGCTGGAACCCGGTTACTAAGCTGTAGGTGCCCGCGCTTAAAAGCACTACCAAGGACCGCCTGGCGTTGGCGGAACTCGGATACCCAGGAGGAGGCACCTAAGCCAAAGGCTCGGCCCGGAACCAGCTGACGGTGCTGGAACCAGGTGGTGGACCCGAAGGTCCACAGGAGAGGAGAGAACAGCTAGGCCGCGAGGCAGCCGCAGTTACCGAACCCCAACAGTCCTACAGGGGGAGCTGGGCCTACTGGCACTACAGAACCAGCCTTGACTACCAGTTCACGCAGCCCACATAGGAAGCTCCTAAACTGGAGGCACCCTGGAGTTGGCTAACCCGACCGCACCACGACGAGGCAAGCATAGGTGTCTCAGTGAAGTTGACACAACCCGGAAACAGCTGACGGTGCTGAAACCAGGCTTCGCACGAGGGAGTACCTGTGACAAGAACACTGCCGAGAACCAGCTGGCGGTGCTGGAACCCGGATGCGTTGCCCCAGTGTGCAAGAGCCAATGGCACGACCGAGGACCAGCTGACGGTGCTGGAACCCGGTTACTAAGCTGTAGGTGCCCGCGCTTAAAAGCACTACCAAGGACCGCCTGGCGTTGGCGGAACTCGGATACCCAGGAGGAGGCACCTAAGCCAAAGGCTCGGCCCGGAACCAGCTGACGGTGCTGGAACCAGGTGGTGGACCCGAAGGTCCACAGGAGAGGAGAGAACAGCTAGGCCGCGAGGCAGCCGCAGTTACCGAACCCCAACAGTCCTACAGGGGGAGCTGGGCCTACTGGCACTACAGAACCAGCCTTGACTACCAGTTCACGCAGCCCACATAGGAAGCTCCTAAACTGGAGGCACCCTGGAGTTGGCTAACCCGACCGCACCACGACGAGGCAAGCATAGGTGTCTCAGTGAAGTTGACACAACCCGGAAACAGCTGACGGTGCTGAAACCAGGCTTGGCACGAGGGAGTACCTGTGACAAGAACACTGCCGAGAACCAGCTGGCGGTGCTGGAACCCGGATGCGTTGCCCCAGTGTGCAAGAGCCAATGGCACGACCGAGGACCAGCTGACGGTGCTGGAACCCGGTTACTAAGCTGTAGGTGCCCGCGCTTAAAAGCACTACCAAGGACCGCCTGGCGTTGGCGGAACTCGGATACCCAGGAGGAGGCACCTAAGCCAAAGGCTCGGCCCGGAACCAGCTGACGGTGCTGGAACCAGGTGGTGGACCCGAAGGTCCACAGGAGAGGAGAGAACAGCTAGGCCGCGAGGCAGCCGCAGTTACCGAACCCCAACAGTCCTACAGGGGGAGCTGGGCCTACTGGCACTACAGAACCAGCCTTGACTACCAGTTCACGCAGCCCACATAGGAAGCTCCTAAACTGGAGGCACCCTGGAGTTGGCTAACCCGACCGCACCACGACGAGGCAAGCATAGGTGTCTCAGTGAAGTTGACACAACCCGGAAACAGCTGACGGTGCTGAAACCAGGCTTGGCACGAGGGAGTACCTGTGACAAGAACACTGCCGAGAACCAGCTGGCGGTGCTGGAACCCGGATGCGTTGCCCCAGTGTGCAAGAGCCAATGGCACGACCGAGGACCAGCTGACGGTGCTGGAACCCGGTTACTAAGCTGTAGGTGCCCGCGCTTAAAAGCACTACCAAGGACCGCCTGGCGTTGGCGGAACTCGGATACCCAGGAGGAGGCACCTAAGCCAAAGGCTCGGCCCGGAACCAGCTGACGGTGCTGGAACCAGGTGGTGGACCCGAAGGTCCACAGGAGAGGAGAGAACAGCTAGGCCGCGAGGCAGCCGCAGTTACCGAACCCCAACAGTCCTACAGGGGGAGCTGGGCCTACTGGCACTACAGAACCAGCCTTGACTACCAGTTCACGCAGCCCACATAGGAAGCTCCTAAACTGGAGGCACCCTGGAGTTGGCTAACCCGACCGCACCACGACGAGGCAAGCATAGGTGTCTCAGTGAAGTTGACACAACCCGGAAACAGCTGACGGTGCTGAAACCAGGCTTGGCACGAGGGAGTACCTGTGACAAGAACACTGCCGAGAACCAGCTGGCGGTGCTGGAACCCGGATGCGTTGCCCCAGTGTGCAAGAGCCAATGGCACGACCGAGGACCAGCTGACGGTGCTGGAACCCGGTTACTAAGCTGTAGGTGCCCGCGCTTAAAAGCACTACCAAGGACCGCCTGGCGTTGGCGGAACTCGGATACCCAGGAGGAGGCACCTAAGCCAAAGGCTCGGCCCGGAACCAGCTGACGGTGCTGGAACCAGGTGGTGGACCCGAAGGTCCACAGGAGAGGAGAGAACAGCTAGGCCGCGAGGCAGCCGCAGTTACCGAACCCCAACAGTCCTACAGGGGGAGCTGGGCCTACTGGCACTACAGAACCAGCCTTGACTACCAGTTCACGCAGCCCACATAGGAAGCTCCTAAACTGGAGGCACCCTGGAGTTGGCTAACCCGACCGCACCACGACGAGGCAAGCATAGGTGTCTCAGTGAAGTTGACACAACCCGGAAACAGCTGACGGTGCTGAAACCAGGCTTGGCACGAGGGAGTACCTGTGACAAGAACACTGCCGAGAACCAGCTGGCGGTGCTGGAACCCGGATGCGTTGCCCCAGTGTGCAAGAGCCAATGGCACGACCGAGGACCAGCTGACGGTGCTGGAACCCGGTTACTAAGCTGTAGGTGCCCGCGCTTAAAAGCACTACCAAGGACCGCCTGGCGTTGGCGGAACTCGGATACCCAGGAGGAGGCACCTAAGCCAAAGGCTCGGCCCGGAACCAGCTGACGGTGCTGGAACCAGGTGGTGGACCCGAAGGTCCACAGGAGAGGAGAGAACAGCTAGGCCGCGAGGCAGCCGCAGTTACCGAACCCCAACAGTCCTACAGGGGGAGCTGGGCCTACTGGCACTACAGAACCAGCCTTGACTACCAGTTCACGCAGCCCACATAGGAAGCTCCTAAACTGGAGGCACCCTGGAGTTGGCTAACCCGACCGCACCACGACGAGGCAAGCATAGGTGTCTCAGTGAAGTTGACACAACCCGGAAACAGCTGACGGTGCTGAAACCAGGCTTGGCACGAGGGAGTACCTGTGACAAGAACACTGCCGAGAACCAGCTGGCGGTGCTGGAACCCGGATGCGTTGCCCCAGTGTGCAAGAGCCAATGGCACGACCGAGGACCAGCTGACGGTGCTGGAACCCGGTTACTAAGCTGTAGGTGCCCGCGCTTAAAAGCACTACCAAGGACCGCCTGGCGTTGGCGGAACTCGGATACCCAGGAGGAGGCACCTAAGCCAAAGGCTCGGCCCGGAACCAGCTGACGGTGCTGGAACCAGGTGGTGGACCCGAAGGTCCACAGGAGAGGAGAGAACAGCTAGGCCGCGAGGCAGCCGCAGTTACCGAACCCCAACAGTCCTACAGGGGGAGCTGGGCCTACTGGCACTACAGAACCAGCCTTGACTACCAGTTCACGCAGCCCACATAGGAAGCTCCTAAACTGGAGGCACCCTGGAGTTGGCTAACCCGACCGCACCACGACGAGGCAAGCATAGGTGTCTCAGTGAAGTTGACACAACCCGGAAACAGCTGACGGTGCTGAAACCAGGCTTGGCACGAGGGAGTACCTGTGACAAGAACACTGCCGAGAACCAGCTGGCGGTGCTGGAACCCGGATGCGTTGCCCCAGTGTGCAAGAGCCAATGGCACGACCGAGGACCAGCTGACGGTGCTGGAACCCGGTTACTAAGCTGTAGGTGCCCGCGCTTAAAAGCACTACCAAGGACCGCCTGGCGTTGGCGGAACTCGGATACCCAGGAGGAGGCACCTAAGCCAAAGGCTCGGCCCGGAACCAGCTGACGGTGCTGGAACCAGGTGGTGGACCCGAAGGTCCACAGGAGAGGAGAGAACAGCTAGGCCGCGAGGCAGCCGCAGTTACCGAACCCCAACAGTCCTACAGGGGGAGCTGGGCCTACTGGCACTACAGAACCAGCCTTGACTACCAGTTCACGCAGCCCACATAGGAAGCTCCTAAACTGGAGGCACCCTGGAGTTGGCTAACCCGACCGCACCACGACGAGGCAAGCATAGGTGTCTCAGTGAAGTTGACACAACCCGGAAACAGCTGACGGTGCTGAAACCAGGCTTGGCACGAGGGAGTACCTGTGACAAGAACACTGCCGAGAACCAGCTGGCGGTGCTGGAACCCGGATGCGTTGCCCCAGTGTGCAAGAGCCAATGGCACGACCGAGGACCAGCTGACGGTGCTGGAACCCGGTTACTAAGCTGTAGGTGCCCGCGCTTAAAAGCACTACCAAGGACCGCCTGGCGTTGGCGGAACTCGGATACCCAGGAGGAGGCACCTAAGCCAAAGGCTCGGCCCGGAACCAGCTGACGGTGCTGGAACCAGGTGGTGGACCCGAAGGTCCACAGGAGAGGAGAGAACAGCTAGGCCGCGAGGCAGCCGCAGTTACCGAACCCCAACAGTCCTACAGGGGGAGCTGGGCCTACTGGCACTACAGAACCAGCCTTGACTACCAGTTCACGCAGCCCACATAGGAAGCTCCTAAACTGGAGGCACCCTGGAGTTGGCTAACCCGACCGCACCACGACGAGGCAAGCATAGGTGTCTCAGTGAAGTTGACACAACCCGGAAACAGCTGACGGTGCTGAAACCAGGCTTGGCACGAGGGAGTACCTGTGACAAGAACACTGCCGAGAACCAGCTGGCGGTGCTGGAACCCGGATGCGTTGCCTTGCCTATTAAAGATTGTCTTCCTAGAGCCCCAACTAGCGGTGTTGGAGCAAAGGGTAAGCAGGGGGAGATGAGTGTAGGCCGAAGCCTGCACTGGAGGCAGCTTTGTGTCTGCGTTGCGTTTGCAGGACACTTTGCCGGCTACACACTGGGGGAACAGCTGGCGTTGCTGAACCCCACTAACACAATGGCGTGTGTTTTTCTCTGTGCAGCTAGCACTTGCGGGCAAAAACTAGCGATGTTAGAGCCCGTGTTGAAGCAGGAGGAGGAGGAGAGGAGCAGAGTGTAGGCCGAAGCTTAGTTGAACCAATTTCAAAGGAAACCTTTAACCCCCCCCTCAGGTGTTACAAAGTACAAGAGACACACCTTGTGCAGTATTAATGCTGCACAAGTGAAAGGTTGCTCTATTAATTTGTCTACTTGCACACGCTGAATGAAAGACATACACAATTTACCCCATTCTACAGTCAAACTGTAGTGGATGCGTGACTTGGTTTTTTGATGAGACGCAGCACAGGTGTCCAAAATAACGCCTTGGTGCTTGGAGCAGCTTCCTGAGCGTTGTTATTTGCTGTACAGGAGTCTGCGCTCTTGTGTTATCCCTTGGCAATGCCCTGTTAGCGCTGCCCATCTTATGACATCATTTCATGTTGGCCGGTGCGGTTAACGATGGCCATAAATCCCAGACCCACAGTGTCTTTTCATAAAGCCACACTGCGGTGCTGGGATTCGTGGCCTTGAGCAGTAAATATTTTGGCCGCTCACACACGTCCTTACACCTGCTTCAGACTGGGCGGCCTCTGCTGATCCCTTCTTGCATGCCGCGGCCATGAGGCTGCACAGTCTGAAGAAGGCTGAAGGAGATGAGTTAAGACAGGCGAAGATATGCACTGCTCGTGCCCATCAATCACACCCTCGCAGTCAAAATAATTAAGACAACGAGGAGCATTTTATTCAGGCAGGGCGGACGAACAGGCGCAAGTAGCCAACCAATGATGTCAGAAGACGGGAAGCGCTACCAAGGGGGGTGCTGCGTATCATTAGAAAGGAAAGTCACACCTCAGGGACAGTGGAATGGTCTCAAAGAGACACATTTTGTACGTGTTGAGTTCCACGTGGGCAAGGAGAAAACATCAGCCACCTTGTACAAATGCAGCAGTACTGCTGTACAAGGTGGCTGTTATACATAGAAACACCTGGGGGTGGGGGCCAGGCTCCCTTCAATTTCAGTTCATGTGCCTGCGTGGCGTTTGCAGGTCACGTTGCAAGCTGCACAGCAGGGGAACAGCTGGCGGTGCTGAACCCCACTAACACATTGGCTGGTGTTTTTCTCTGTGCAGCTAGCATTTCCGGGCAAAAACTAGCGGTGTTTGAGCCCAGGGTCAGCAGGAGGAGGAGGAGAGGAGCAAAGTGTAGGCCGAAGCCTGCACTGGTGGCAGCTTTTGGTCGGTTGTGCCAGCGTGGCTTGTGCTGGACACGATGCCGGCTACACAGCGGGGGAACAGCTGGCGGTGCTGAACCCCACTAACACATTGGCTGGTGTTTTTCTCTGTGCAGCTAGCATTTCCGGGCAAAAACTAGCGGTGTTTGAGCCCAGGGTCAGCAGGAGGAGGAGGAGAGGAGCAAAGTGTAGGCCGAAGCCTGCACTGGTGGCAGCTTTTGGTCGGTTGTGCCAGCGTGGCTTGTGCTGGACACGATGCCGGCTACACAGCGGGGGAACAGCTGGCGTTGCTGAACCCCACTAACACATTGGCTGGTGTTTTTCTCTGTGCAGCTAGCATTTCCGGGCAAAAACTAGCGGTGTTTGAGCCCAGGGTCAGCAGGAGGAGGAGGAGAGGAGCAAAGTGTAGGCCGAAGCCTGCACTGGTGGCAGCTTTTGGTCGGTTGTGCCAGCGTGGCTTGTGCTGGACACGATGCCGGCTACACAGCGGGGGAACAGCTGGCGTTGCTGAACCCCACTAACACATTGGCTGGTGTTTTTCTCTGTGCAGCTAGCATTTCCGGGCAAAAACTAGCGTTGTTAGAGCCCAGGGTCAGCAGGAGGAGGAGGAGAGGAGCAAAGTGTAGGCCGAAGCCTAGTTGAACCAATTTCAAAGGTTACCTTTAACCCCCCCTCAGGTGTTACAAAGAACAAGAGCCACTCCTTCTGCAGCATTAATGCTGCACAAGTAAAAGGTTGCTCTATTAATTTGTCTACTTGCACAAGCTGAATGCAACACGTAGACTATTTAGCCCATTATACTGTTTAACAGTAGTGGAGGCGTGACTTGTCTTTTTAAAGAAAAGCAGCACAGGTGTCGAAAACACCTTTTTGCATGGGCGCAGCTTCCTGAGCGTTGTTAGTTGCTGTACAGGAGTCTGCGCTCTTGTGATCCTTTGGCCATGCGCTGTGAGCGCTTCCTGTCTTATGACCTCATTTCATGTTGGCCGTTGCGGTTAGCGATGGACATGAATCCCAGACCCACAGTGTGTTTTTAAAAAATCACACTGCGGTGCTGGGATTCGTGCCCTGGTGCAGTAAATATGTTTGCCGCTCACACATGTCCTTACACCTGCTTCAGACTGGACGGCCTCATCTGATCCCTTATCGCCTGCCGAGGCCATGAGGACACCCAGTCTGAAGAAGGCGGAAGGAGATGAGTGAACACAGGCAAACATATGCACTGCACATGCCCATCAATCACACCCTCGCTGTCCAAAAAAATAAGACACCGAGGGGCGTTGTTTCGAGCAGGGGAGATGCACAGGCGCAGCCAGCTAACCAATGATGTCAAAAGACGGGCAGCGCTAACAAGGGTGGTGCTGCGTGTCATTACAAAGGAAAGTCACACCTCAGGGACATTGTAATGGTCTCTAATGAGACACATTTTGTACGTGTTGAGTTCCACGTGGGCAAGGAGAAAAAGTCAGCCACCTCGTACAAATGCAGCAGTACTGCTGTACAAGGTGGCTGTTATACATAGAAACACCTGGGGGGGTGGGGGGCAGGCTCCCTTCAATTTCAGTTCATGTGCCTGCGTGGCGTTTGCAGGTCACGTTGCAAGCTACACAGCAGGGGAACAGCTGGCGTTGCTGAACCCCACTGACACATTGACTGGTGTTTTTCTCTGTGCAGATTGCATGTCCGGGCAAAAACTAGCGGTGTTAGAGCCCAGGGTCAGCAGGAGGAGGAGGAGAGGAGCAAAGTGTAGGCCGAAGCCTGCACTGGTGGCAGCTTTTGGTCGGTTGTGCCAGCGTGGCTTGTGCTGGACACGATGCCGGCTACACAGCGGGGGAACAGCTGGCGGTGCTGAACCCCACTAACACATTGGCTGGTGTTTTTCTCTGTGCAGCTAGCATTTCCGGGCAAAAACTAGCGGTGTTTGAGCCCAGGGTCAGCAGGAGGAGTAGAGGAGCAGAGTGTAGGCCGAAGCCTAGTTGAACCAATTTCCAAGGTTACCTTTAACCCCCCCCCTCAGGTGTTGCAAGGTACAAGAGCCACACCTTGAACAGCATTAATGATGCACAAGTCAAAGGTTGCTCTATTTAATTTTGCTCCTTGCACACGCTGAATTAAACACGTACACTATTTAGCCCATTATACTGTCAAACAGTTGTGGAGGCGTGACTTGTCTTTTTAACGAGACGCAGCACAGGTGTCAAAATTTGCACCTAGGTACTGGGCGCAGATTCCTGAGCGTTGTTATTTGCTGTACAGGAGTCTGCGCTCTTGTGTTATCCCTTGGCAATACCCTGTTAGTGCAGGCCGTCTCATGACCTCATTTCATGTTGGCCGGTGCGGTTAACGATGGCCATAAATCCCAGACCCACAGTGGCTTTTCCTAAAGTCACACTGCGGTGCTGGGATTCGTGGCCTTGTGCAGTAAATATGTTCGCCGCTCACACATGTCCTTACACCTGCTTCAGACTGGGCGGCCTCAGCTGATCCCTTATCGCATGCCGCGGCCATGAGGCCGCACAGTCAGAAGAAGGCGGAAGGAGGGGAGTGAAAACAGGGGAACATATGCACTGCTCGTGCCCATCAATCACACCCTCGCAGTCAAAATATATGAGACAACGGGGGGCGTTGTGTCGGGCAGGGGGGACGCACAGGCACAGCCAGCCAACCAATGATGTCAGGAGACGGGCAGCGCTAACAATGGGGGTGCTGCGTGTCATTACAAAGGAAAGTCACACCTCAGGGACATTGTAATGGTCTCTAATGAGACACATTTTGTACGTGTTGAGTTCCACGTGGGCAAGGAGAAAAAGTCAGCCACCTCGTACAAATGCAGCAGTACTGCTGTACAAGGTGGCTGATATACATAGAAACACCTGGGGGGGTGGGGGGCAGGCTCCCTTCAATTTCAGTTCATGTGCCTGCGTGGCGTTTGCAGGTCACGTTGCAAGCTACACAGCAGGGGAACAGCTGGCGTTGCTGAACCCCACTGACACATTGACTGGTGTTTTTCTCTGTGCAGATTGCATGTCCGGGCAAAAACTAGCGGTGTTAGAGCCCAGGGTCAGCAGGAGGAGGAGGAGAGGAGCAAAGTGTAGGCCGAAGCCTGCACTGGTGGCAGCTTTTGTTCTGTTGTGCCAGCGTGGCTTGTGCTGGACACGTTGCCGACTACACAGCAGGGGAACAGCTGGCGGTGCTGAACCCCACTAACACATTGGCTGGTGTTTTTCTCTGTGCAGCTAGCATTTCCGGGCAAAAACTAGCGGTGTTTGAGCCCAGGGTCAGCAGGAGGAGTAGAGGAGCAGAGTGTAGGCCGAAGCCTAGTTGAACCAATTTCAAAGGTTACCTTTAACCCCCCCCTCAGGTGTTGCAAGGTACAAGAGCCACACCTTGAACAGCATTAATGATGCACAAGTCAAAGGTTGCTCTATTTAATTTTGCTCCTTGCACACGCTGAATTAAACACGTACACTATTTAGCCCATTATACTGTCAAACAGTTGTGGAGGCGTGACTTGTCTTTTTAACGAGACGCAGCACAGGTGTCAAAATTTGCACCTAGGTACTGGGCGCAGATTCCTGAGCGTTGTTATTTGCTGTACAGGAGTCTGCGCTCTTGTGTTATCCCTTGGCAATACCCTGTTAGTGCAGGCCGTCTCATGACCTCATTTCATGTTGGCCGGTGCGGTTAACGATGGCCATAAATCCCAGACCCACAGTGGCTTTTCCTAAAGTCACACTGCGGTGCTGGGATTCGTGGCCTTGTGCAGTAAATATGTTCGCCGCTCACACATGTCCTTACACCTGCTTCAGACTGGGCGGCCTCAGCTGATCCCTTATCGCATGCCGCGGCCATGAGGCCGCACAGTCAGAAGAAGGCGGAAGGAGGGGAGTGAAAACAGGGGAACATATGCACTGCTCGTGCCCATCAATCACACCCTCGCAGTCAAAATATATGAGACAACGGGGGGCGTTGTGTCGGGCAGGGGGGACGCACAGGCACAGCCAGCCAACCAATGATGTCAGGAGATGGGCAGCGCTAACAATGGGGGTGCTGCGTGTCATTACAAAGGAAAGTCACACCTCAGGGACATTGTAATGGTCTCTAATGAGACACATTTTGTACGTGTTGAGTTCCACGTGGGCAAGGAGAAAAAGTCAGCCACCTCGTACAAATGCAGCAGTACTGCTGTACAAGGTGGCTGATATACATAGAAACACCTGTGGGTGGGGGGCAGGCTCCCTTCAATTTCAGTTCATGTGCCTGCGTGGCGTTTGCAGGTCACGTTGCAAGCTACACAGCAGGGGAACAGCTGGCGTTGCTGAACCCCACTAACACATTGGCTGGTGTTTTTCTCTGTGCAGCTAGCATGTCCGGGCAGAAACTGGCGTTGTTTGAGCCCAGGGTCAGCAGGAGGAGGAGAGGAGCAAAGTGTAGGCCGAAGCCTGCACTGGTGGCAGCTTTTGGTCGGTTGTGCCAGCGTGGCTTGTGCTGGACACGATGCCGGCTACACAGCGGGGGAACAGCAGGCGGTGCTGAACCCCACTAACACATTGGCTGGTGTTTTTCTCTGTGCAGCTAGCATGTCCGGGCAGAAACTGGCGTTGTTTGAGCCCAGGGTCAGCAGGAGGAGGAGAGGAGCAAAGTGTAGGCCGAAGCCTGCACTGGTGGCAGCTTTTGGTCGGTTGTGCCAGCGTGGCTTGTGCTGGACACGTTGCCGACTACACAGCAGGGGAACAGCTGGCGGTGCTGAACCCCACTAACACATTGGCTGGTGTTTTTCTCTGTGCAGCTAGCATTTCCGGGCAAAAACTAGCGGTGTTTGAGCCCAGGGTCAGCAGGAGGAGTAGAGGAGCAGAGTGTAGGCCGAAGCCTAGTTGAACCAATTTCAAAGGTTACCTTTAACCCCCCCCTCAGGTGTTGCAAGGTACAAGAGCCACACCTTGTGCAGCATTAATGCTGCACAAGTAAAAGGTTGCTCTATTTGTTTTGCTCCTTGCACACGCTGACTAAAACACGTACACTATTTAGCCCATTATACTGTCAAACAGTTGTGGAGGCGTGACTTGTCTTTTTAACGAGACGCAGCACAGGTGTCAAAATTTGCACCTAGGTACTGGGCGCAGATTCCTGAGCGTTGTTATTTGCTGTACAGGAGTCTGCGCTATTGTGATCCCTTGGCCATGCGCTGTGAGCGCTTCCTGTCTTCTGACCTCATTTCATGTCGGCCGTTGCGGTTAGCGATGGACATGAATCCCAGACCCACAGTGTGTTTTTAAAAAATCACACTGCGGTGCTGGGATTCGTGCCCTGGTGCACTAAATATGTTTGCCGCTCACACATGTCCTTACACCTGCTTCAGACTGGGCGGCCTCATCTGATCCCTTATCGCCTGCCGCGGCCATGAGGACACCCAGTCTGAAGAAGGCGGAAGGAGATGAGTGAACACAGGCAAACATATGCACTGCACATGCCCATCAATCACACCCTCGCTGTCCAAAAAAATAAGACACCGAGGGGCGTTGTTTCGAGCAGGGGAGATGCACAGGCGCAGCCAGCTAACCAATGATGTCAAAAGACGGGCAGCGCTAACAAGGGTGGTGCTGCGTGTCATTACAAAGGAAAGTCACACCTCAGGGACATTGTAATGGTCTCTAATGAGACACATTTTGTACGTGTTGAGTTCCACGTGGGCAAGGAGAAAAAGTCAGCCACCTCGTACAAATGCAGCAGTACTGCTGTACAAGGTGGCTGATATACATAGAAACACCTGTGGGTGGGGGGCAGGCTCCCTTCAATTTCAGTTCATGTGCCTGCGTGGCGTTTGCAGGTCACGTTGCAAGCTACACAGCAGGGGAACAGCTGGCGTTGCTGAACCCCACTGACACATTGACTGGTGTTTTTCTCTGTGCAGATTGCATGTCCGGGCAGAAACTGGCGTTGTTTGAGCCCAGGGTCAGCAGGAGGAGGAGAGGAGCAAAGTGTAGGCCGAAGCCTGCACTGGTGGCAGCTTTTGGTCGGTTGTGCCAGCGTGGCTTGTGCTGGACACGATGCCGGCTACACAGCGGGGGAACAGCAGGCGGTGCTGAACCCCACTAACACATTGGCTGGTGTTTTTCTCTGTGCAGCTAGCATGTCCGGGCAGAAACTGGCGTTGTTTGAGCCCAGGGTCAGCAGGAGGAGGAGAGGAGCAAAGTGTAGGCCGAAGCCTGCACTGGTGGCAGCTTTTGGTCGGTTGTGCCAGCGTGGCTTTTGCTGGACACGATGCCGGCTACACAGCGGGGGAACAGCTGGCGGTGCTGAACCCCACTAACACATTGGCTGGTGTTTTTCTCTGTGCAGCTAGCATTTCCGGGCAAAAACTAGCGCTGTTTGAGCCCAGGGTCAGCAGGAGGAGTAGAGGAGCAGAGTGTAGGCCGAAGCCTAGTTGAACCAATTTCAAAGGTTACCTTTAACCCCCCCCCTCAGGTGTTGCAAGGTACAAGAGCCACACCTTGTGCAGCATTAATGCTGCACAAGTAAAAGGTTGCTCTATTTGTTTTGCTCCTTGCACACGCTGACTAAAACACGTACACTATTTAGCCCATTATACTGTCAAACAGTTGTGGAGGCGTGACTTGTCTTTTTAACGAGACGCAGCACAGGTGTCAAAATTTGCACCTAGGTACTGGGCGCAGATTCCTGAGCGTTGTTATTTGCTGTACAGGAGTCTGCGCTATTGTGATCCCTTGGCCATGCGCTGTGAGCGCTTCCTGTCTTCTGACCTCATTTCATGTCGGCCGTTGCGGTTAGCGATGGACATGAATCCCAGACCCACAGTGTGTTTTCAAACAATCACACTACGTGGCTGGGATTCGTGGCCTTGTGCAGTAAATAGGTTTGCCGCTTACACATGTCCTTACACCGGCTCCAGACTGGGCGGCCTCAGCTGATCCCTTATCGCCTACCACGGCCAGGAGGCCGCACAGTCTGAAGAAGGCGGAAGGAGATGAGTTAAGACAGGCGAACATATGCACTGCTCGTGCCCATAAACCACACCCTCGCTGACAAAATAAATATGACAACGAGGGGCGTTGTTTCTAGCAGGGCGGATGCACAGGCGCAGCCAGCTAACCATGATGACAAAAGACGGGAAACGCTACCAAGGGGGGTGCTGCGTATCATTACAAAGGAAAGTCACACCTCAGGGACAGTGGAATGGTCTCAATGAGACACATTTTGTACGTGTTGAGTTCCACGTGGGCAAGGAGAAAAAGTCAGCCACCTTGTACAAATGCAGCAGTACTGCTGTACTAGGTGGCTGTTATACATAGAAACACCTGGGGGGGGTGGGGCCAGGTTCCCTTTTAATTTCAGTTCCTGTGCCTGCATGGCGTTTGCAGGTCACGTTGCCGGCTACACAGCAGGGGAACAGCTGGCGTTGCTGAACCCCACTAACACATTGGCTGGTGTTTTTCTCTGTGCAGCTAGCACTTCCGGGCAAAAACTAGCGGTGTTTGAGCCCAGGGTCAGCAGGAGGAGGAGAGGAGCAGAGTGTAGGCCGAAGCCTGCACTGGTGGCAGCTTTTGTTCTGTTGTGCCAGCGTGGCTTGTGCTGGACACGTTGCCGACTACACAGCAGGGGAACAGCTGGCGGTGCTGAACCCCACTGACACATCACCTAGTGTTTTTTTCTGTGTAGACAACACTTCCAGGTGGCAACTGACAGTGTTGAAACCCAGGGAATCAAAGAGGAGCAGAGTGTAGGCCGAAGCCTGCAGTGGAGCAAGTTGAAAGGGAACCTTTAACCCCCCCCCCCAGGCATTTGTTGCTGAAAGAGCCATCTTGTACAGCAGTAATACTGCACATGGAAAATGGTGGCTCCGAAAATTATGCTCCTTGCAAACGCTGAAGTACACACTCATATAATGTGTCCCCTCACACCGTCAAACCATCCCGGAAGTGGGACTTTCCTTTGTAATGTGACACAGCACAGCCGTCATTCCAACCCCCTTGGTGCCGGGCACCACCTCCTCAACGTTGTTTGGTTCTGTCACGGAGCCCGCACTGTAATGTTATCCCTTGGCCATGCACAGTTAGCGGTGCCCGTCTTCTGACATCATGTAGGTGTCAGGCTGGCAGTGCCTGTGCGTCCAAGCTGCCCGAGATCCAACCTTGCAGTGTCATCTAATGTAGTCCCACTGCGGGCCAGGGATCCATGGGCATGCGCAGTGCATATCATCGCCTCTCACTCACCTCCTTCCTGCTTCTTCAGACTGTGCGGCGTCACGGCCGTGGCATGCTATTAGGGATCAGCTGACGCCGCCTAGTCTGAAGAAGCGTGAAGAAGGGGAGTGAGAGGCTAGTATATGCACTGCGCATGGCCATGGATACCAGGCCCACTGTGGGATCACATTAGACGACACTGCGAGGTGTGATTTCGGGCAGCGTGGACGCACAGGCGCAGCCAGGACGACAACAAATGATGTCAGAGGACGGGCAGCGCAAACTGTGCATGGCCAAGGGATAACATAACAGCGCAGGGTCCATGACGGAATCAAACAACGCTAAGGAGGCAGCGCACGGTGCCAAGGGGGGTAGCAATGACGGCTGTGCTGTGTCACATTACAAAGGAAAGTCCCACCTCCGGGACGGTTGGACGGTGTGAGGGGACACATTACATGAGTGTGTAGTTCAGCGTTTGCAAGGAGCATAATTTCAAGAGCGACCTTTCCCTTGTGCAGTATTAGTGCTGCACATGGTGGCTCTTTCAGTAACAAACGCCTAGGGGGGGGGGGGGGACAGGTCCCCTTACATTTTAGTTGTGCCAGCGTGGCGGTCGCATGACACGTTGCCGGATACACAGCTGGGGATCAGCTGACGTTACTGAACCCCAATAACAGAGGAGCGACTGTTGACTGTGCACACAGCACTTCCAGGCACCAACTGGCGGTGTTAGAGCCCAGGGACAGCAGGAGGAGCAGATTGGAGGTATTGCCGCACACACAGCTGGGGATCAGCTGACGTTACTGAACCCCAATAACAGAGGAGCGACTGTTGACTGTGCACACAGCACTTCCAGGCACCAACTGGCGGTGTTAGAGCCCAGGGACAGCAGGAGGAGCAGATTGGAGGTATTGCCGCACACACAGCTGGGGATCAGCTGACGTTACTGAACCCCAATAACAGAGGAGCGACTGTTGACTGTGCACACAGCACTTCCAGGCACCAACTGGCGGTGTTAGAGCCCAGGGACAGCAGGAGGAGCAGAGGAACAGAGTGTAGGCCGAAGCCTGATTGGAGCAAGTTGAAAGGAAACCTTTAACCCCCCCCCCCAAGACGTTTGTAGCTGAAAGAGCCATGTTGTGCAGCACTAAGGATGCAAAAGGAAAAGGTTGCTCTTTTAATTATGCTCCTTGCAAACACCGAAGTAAACACTAAAAATGTGTCCCTTTATACCGTTAAACCGTTCCGGAGGTGCGAATTTCCTTCGTAATGGGACACAGCACAGCTGTCATTCCTATCCCCTTGATGCCGTGCGCTGCCTCCTCAGCGTTGTTTTAAGCTGCCACGGAGCCTGCGCTGTTCTGTTAGCCCTTGGCCATGCCCAATTAGCGCTGCCTGTCTTCTGACATAATTTGGTGTCAGGCTGTCAGTGCCTGTGCGTCCACGCTGCTCCAGATCCCACCTCGCAGTCTCATCTAACGTAATCCCACTGCGGGCCTTGGAACCATGGGCATGCACAGTGCATAACCTCGACTCTCACTCCCCTCCTTCCCTCTTCTTCAGACTGTGCGGTGTCACGGCCGTGGCATGCTAGGGATCAGCTGACGGCGCACAGTCTAAAGAAGGCGGAGGGAAATGAGCGAGAGCCCGAGGGAAGATATGCACTGCGCATGCCCATGGATCCCAGGCCCGCAGTGTGACTCAATCAGAAGACACTGCGAGGCGGGATCTCGGGCACCGCGGCCGCACAGGCGCAGCCAGCCTGACACCAAATTATGTCAGAAGACAGGCAGCGCAAATAGGGCATGCCCAAGGGATAACAGAACAGCGCAGGCTCCGTGACAGCTTAAAACAACGCTGAGGAGGCAGCGCATGGCACCAAGGGGGTAGGAATGACGGCTGTGCTGCGTCACATTACGAAGGAAAGTCCCAGCTCCGGGACGGTATAACGGTATCAGTGAACACATTTTATAAGTGTTAAGTTCTGCGTGTGCAAAGAGCTAAAAAAAAAGAGCTACCTTTTCCTTGTGCAGCATTACTGCTGCACAAGATGGCTCTTTCAGTAACAAACGACGGGGGGGGGGGGGGGACAGGTTCCCTTACATTTAGGTTGTTGTGCCAGCGTGGCGGTCGCAGGACACATTGCCGGCTACACAGCTGGGGATCAGCTGACGTTACTGAAACCCAATAACACTGGGTCGTATGTTTTTACTGTGCAGCCTGCACTTCTGAGCCGCAACTGGCGGTGTTGGAGCCCAGGAATAGCAGTTCAGGTGGTAGAAAGATGAACACAGCAGGAGACCTGGATGACACCCAATTACTTAATCAGGCAGAGGAGTGGCAAATTCCTGCGAGATCCAGGCCTGGTTCATTTTCAGGAAAGTAAGCCGGTCAACGTTATCGGAGGATAGTCGCATGCGACGGTCTGTTAGTACACCACCTGCGGCACTAAAGACACGTTCCGATAAGACACTAGCCGCAGGGCAAGCCAGCACCTCCAATGCATACTGGCTTAGCTCTGGCCATGTATCCAGCTTAGAGACCCAAAACTTGAACGGGGAAGAGCCGTCTGGGAGTACAGTAAGAGGGCAAGCCATGTAGTCTGTCACCATCTGACGGAACCGTTGCCTCCTGCTGACTGGAGCCGCCGGTGATGGTGTAGACATTTGGGGCGGGCACACAAAAGTGTGCCAGAGTTGTGCCATACTGGGCTTGCCTTGGGCAGAGGCACTGCTTCTGCTCCCTCTTTGGGCAGAGCCTCCCCCACTGCCTCGACGCACT